>NC_134571.1:6062500-6362500 GCF_050947875.1 Dermacentor variabilis | reverse complement strand
TAGCGCGGTGTCAACGAATAATTTGTGTAAAATTGAAAAAAAGAAGGTTTTCAGCCAAGTACTTTCCTGCCCATTTAATTTTTCTAGCTGATAAACAAAGCCCTCAAAAATTTCAAAATCTGCCTTCCAATAGAGAGCGCGAGGAGTCCCTCTTTCTTTGTCTTGTGAAAGTACTAGAGAAAGGAAAATCATATAGATAATCATATTGATATTAGTACGTGACAAACAATCTGCCAGCATCAAAAAGCACCTCCCTCAAACTCGCTCCACCGAAGTTAATGAGCGCACCCTTTCCACGAGGCATCAACCATTGGCACTCTTTACCTTTCAACACCGAGGCACCGCTCTGTCGCGGGTCGGGAGAGCCAGACAAAGCGCCAGCTCTGCCACTATCTGCTATGGGGCTGGTCTGAAGGCGCTGCTTTCAACAGGCACGGTTGTTCTTGGAGTAAGCTTCCGTAATGATTGGTATATGCCTAAAATGACTTTAAATAAAGGAAGCGTACAGATATCGTGCCGCAGCGCTGTTTGACTAGTTGCGAAGTTGAAGCTTCCTTTGGGGCTGAGTTGCATCGAGTTCGTTCTAACACTGTGATTTCACGGACTTGCCTGTCCGGAGTAATGATAGTGTATAGCCCACACGAGAGAAACACTATACAACCGCATTTACGCCGATCAATACTCTACTCTCTGCAAAGCGCATTATCTGGGCGCCAAGGCCTCACCCGCCAATACCCACAGCACTAACACTACACGCATCCTTAATACGGCCGAGCAGCTGGAGAAGTTGCTGCTCAACTTGAACCTAGAAGAGCAGCTCTGAGCTGTCCGGATGGCCGAAGACGCCGACAGGAGGCAAGGACCGGCCGCCGTCTGAGGAAGGAGGGGACTGGGGGTTAGTCTCCCGGCCTCGCCGCGCCAGGACCTCACCAAGGACACAGTAAAATTTTATTTCTCTAGATGTTGTCATTCAGAAGAACGCTGCAATTGATGCGTAAGGGCTTAATACTGTATGTTTACGCCGTTACTGCAGCAGAATTCCACAGGTCGCCTTTGCCACTATTGTAAAGAGAAGTCCACCATGCCAGCTAGCAATTTGCATGTTGCCGTTATGTACTGTATAATAAGAAACGTTAAGAGGAAGCATTAGCTCGGGGCCAACTCCGATGCGGCCTACTCAAATACATGTAAAACGCAGAAACGCATTTCTGAGATAACCACTGGGCGATATTAATGAAATTTATTGCATTTGAGAGAGAAGGTAAATACTAGTGAGTGTTGTGTAGCAGAATTCCGATGTAGAGCTTGAATTCTGTTCCAAAAATGTTCGAAAATAGTGAAGTTAAAAAAATATATAAGCACCAAGTTTACAAATAATAACTCTGTATCAAGTGCAGATATCATGGTTCTGTAAACTGCATCTATTAGATCATTCAAAGCGGACAAATTCAGTGTGTTAATTCGTATCTGACGTGACTTCGTTACGTTCTGTACAAGGGTTGTGGAGAAGCTGTATTTCCATATTACTATTTATATTGATGTTCATGTGTTACATATCAATTTTGTGCGCTTTAGGTGTGCCTTTATATGCAATTCACAGCATTGTTATATCATTTTTCATTACTGAGTTACAGGGTTGTAAACTTCATAGTTTCGTTTTCTGAAAATGTGCAATTTTTGTCATTTTTAATAAAAAATTGACGCCCTAAATCAAGAATTCGAAAGCGACAGTCACTAGATTTTAAGCTTTTCTTTCAAATGCAGAAAAATTTGTCAAATTTGATGCAGCGTTTGCCGCAAAAAAGGAATTCTCCTTTTACATGTATATAGATAGGAGCACCCGAGCTAAAGCTTCCTCTTCCGCTTTCTTGATGTGTGAAATAGCTTAAGTCAGAAAGTCTAAATACATACGTCTGAAACTTTCGTCAAGAATAAATCGTAATGTGTAGAAGGCGGGTAATGTAGCTCCACCTTAAGAAACATAAAGGGACACTCGGTGATTCATTCTGATTTGACGGTATATATACTTCAACGACTACGATGGTTTCACTCGGCTTTCGAAAGGACCGTGCCTCGACGTCGATTTCGAATATAGTGCATTACCAAGCGCGCGATTCTTATAGATAATAAGGGGGCGGCTCCTCACCTTCACAGCTTTTTCCATCGGCTCGGCGCCTGTAGCCCTTGTGACACTCGCAGTAGGCGGATCCCAGTAGGTTTACGCACCTGTGCTCGCAGCCATACTTGTTCTCGATGCACTCGTCCACGTCTGCCGCAGAAAAGGAGAAAGCAACAGGCAGGCTCCGGCGCTTCTGCATCCTGATATGATACCTACCAACTGTGCCAGCATAAAAATTTATGCAAATACCGTCCACGATCATTGTCAATGAAAGCGAATAGCCGAACGCTTCAAGGGACCTGTTCGATTTGAATGGAATCGTGGCCTTAATTATTTAGCCATTTAATTAATTAATAATACAGTATTTCAGCCAGCAGTGCTTCTCAATCAGGAGAGGGTTACGTGAGATGGGTTTGCAGCGAGGACATTTATGTTGCGTTTTTTTTTTCACCGCGTGGTTGGATCCAGACTCGATCCTCTCAAAGAGCAGCGACAGCTGGCGTTCGGCAACTGCCGCAACGCGAGGCCTTGGCGTCGGCGCCTTTGTTTCCACCTGCGACCAGCAAGCATCGCGACCGCCAACCACGAAAACGGACGAAAGAGCCAAGGGCACTCCCTTTAAAAATAAAGTACGGTGGCCAACTGCTGCACTTCGAGGTTGTGCATAATCACTGGAACGGCGTCATTCCCGTATACGACTACTGCGGTGACAAGTTCGTAGAAACTGTTTTCCGCAGCGTTTTGCGAATGTGATGCTCGCGAGAGGGACTAGCTGGCGTCACATTTTACGAAACTTTCTAGGGTGATTGCATTGGCAAAATCGTTATTATATCATTCTGTGTGTTTTGCGTTCGTGCTTTTCAAATGCCTGTAGTTCAATCGCGCCTACAGAGCTTTTACAGTGAGCAGTATATATGCACACTGCGCACCTGGAGCCGCCACAGGCACGCCGCCATTGAACGCCTTCTCGATTGGGAGCTCCGGGGAGGCCGGCGATGGCTTAGTACTACCTTAGCTGTGGAAGATATCGTGCACTGCGAGAACAGTGCCTGCACGAAGAGTGCCCGTATACCTAGTCATGCCACACACGTTTGCGCAAAGCGACAAGCTCGACCTCCAGCGCCGGATGAATTTTCAGCATGGAAAGAGCTCGAATAATGGCCTGCAAAATACCACAGCAGCTAATACATCCTTTTTTTATGACGAAATGACCCATTCTTCCACAGATACATACATGTTTCCTTGACATATCAGCCAGAACGTGGACTCCAGCACCATTTGGTATCAATGGCAAGAACAGCATTTTCCCGGTGACCAATTGCAATTACTACACTGTAGCTTTGATAATTAGTGATTGTACAAGGATAGTTCCATTAACGCAGACATTGTGACAGTGACCTGGATGCATAGTAGCTTCCTGTTACCAGACAAGACTTTCGTTTTCTGTACTTAATACAGATATGACCGGTCAGAAAAAAGAGAATGCTTGGAAGCATACAGATTTAGATAGGCATCACCTAAGCGGCAACCAGTTGTATAGCAGAAACGTGAAGCGTACAGTGTTACAGAAAATTTACTCGCCATCCTGGCCCTGCGAAAGTGGATGTCCAGCGAAGATGTTGAAAACCGCCAATACGAATGCGGAGGGAGGGCCTGCAATGTTTTATTACTTTAGCGCAGTTGTAAAAATGGTAATTTAGAGTAATGACGGTAATGGGAGCAATGGTAATTTTGGCAGCACGCCGCCGCTGGTTGCATTGCAATTTCTGTTTCCCTTTGCCGCTCCTCGATAGTCCTAACTATGCGTTGCGTACCCATAACGGTGCTGCAAGAAGAATGAAATCAGTTGCTAGGCTATTTTTTTATATACGAAAGGCTAGAGACGTCACTCCCCAAGTCGCAAGCTGCCGCGACATAGGCAGCTTGCGAAACAGTGATATCGACCGGGAAACGTATGCGGGGAGTGTTTCGTGCTTCGCATTATCCGGAGCACCTTATCATCAGTTATGTGTTTCCGATGCTTGCTTTGTGCTTGTTCTTTAGTGAAACGAACGCTGTTCTGTATGTTGTATGCGTGATTCCAAATAATGTATGCACTTTTCGCTTCACTTTGCTGAGTGCTTGATATCACTACCTTACCGGGCTACGAGTCATTGCTCCTGCCCTGCACCACCGCTAGGATCTGCCCACATTTCTGCTAACGGACGTGGACACCAAAAACATTCTATGGAAACAAGTTATTACGCCAAATTGGCACCACAGAGGCAAAAGCTTTTCGAGCTTTTCTTTACACAGCTTTGAGATCATCGAACGCTGGTAGCTCGCTCTGTGCTCTGGTCAAGTGGTCTAGGAGAACCGATTGCCGGCAAGAACTGCTAGGCTAACAATGGCTGCCACATCAACACAACGTTACTGTCACCGCTAGCACAAGACAACACATAATGATGAGCATCGATAAGCTTACAAGTCAGCACTACGCCCTCACCCCGCCATTGAAATACTCGGCCAACTTTTACTTTTCGAAGCAGTAGCGCAGTGAAACGGGCAGCTATAGACAGGCGCGCGCTACTTTTCTTTCTGCGCCGTGAATAAAATGGCAGGCGTGCGATCCCTCCATCACATGCAAAATTTCAGTCTTCGCTTGCGCGAATGCATTTTAATATCTGCTGTAAGTAATTGGAAACAACACAACCAGCTAGTTATCTGATCAGCGCTGGCCGCAAAAATGACGTGGTTGATATCGAACAACGTGGTCGGCACCAGTCCCAGACACGCATGTCCTGCTCGCGCACGCGCGCAAAATTCCGGGCCAAGTTGTGGCACGTGTACAGTTACGAGGGGCTACCGACGACAAAGGGGGGGGGGGCGCACACACGACCGTATCAGCCTCACAATTCTACCGCCGCGACGGCAGGCATATCAAATGTAAAAGCGAATGTTGGGCTGGTTTATTTGCTATCTTCGTCAAGCACTAGCGCAGTCTAACAGCTATAGGCAGGCATCGCGGCAGGCACCACACTAATTATTGGCAGGGAATCCACACGACACGAACGAGAACTGATTGAAGGGTACCATATCCGAAAACATGGTCACCATGAAAGTGTGTACCCTCGTTATCGCTGTCAAAGAGAGAGATAGCTTATTTAGAAAAATATGGTTACTAATGTCATTTTGGGTTTTGTTGATAGTGACCTGGTATGTACGACGCATGCGTGCTCTGGCTGCTCTGCGAACTTCTGTTTGGTTGTTTTCATTAAACTTGTTGCTAGTCCCAGCGTGTGTCTGTCTACTTCTCTCCTGGTGCTTGCGTCTTAAAGGCTGGGTTCCACCGTTTTTAAAAGTATGTACCAACAGGCCCAGCAACAGACTCTTCTGCCACTTGCTTCTTCTACAATAGGCAGCCTTTTGCACGTGTGTTCGAAGGAAAGCCAACTGACTGCATGCGTCGCTGCAATTTCCCTCACGACGTGCAAGGCACGCTTTTTAACACGTTGCATTAAAACTGGGGTGCATCATGCCGGTGTCCTTAGCATGTTTTGCCTTCTAGAGCCTTCGGTTGGCCATTGGACACGCATATGCAAAATTTTAAAGTCCGAAGCTAGAAGAGAGGTTGGCCATATGTAAGATTGTCTTCAGTTGCTTTGCTTGAACGGGAAAAAAAGGACTATCGCTCTCTGGACACACTGCCACAACATCGTCTTAAGGCTGGACAGCTGACTGAAGTTTATTCCAACTCTATGCAACCGAATCTACCTTGCAAGCCGTCGACAGGGCGTCCTGGTGGATCGGTTACATACCTGCAAATTCCGATAGTGCCGCCTGATATTCACTCGCTACTACAAAAGGAACCAAAGTTCAGCTTGGAACCCATCATGCCCCATCGCGTCTCTTGGGAGCAGTTCATCGTATTGCCAGCAAGGCGTCGTCGGAAGAAAAGGAACGCTGCATACCTGAAGGTGTGGATTCCCTTCTGCATTCTGGTGAGAGTGGCGAGCACTCACTACGTGCCGTTGTTCGCTATTTTCGTGAGCCTAACCTCAGCTTACTAAAGCCTGATAAAGAAGGCAGGTTTTTGTCCTTCCCGGCGAACTTATCTCAGAAGAGGTATGCCAGCGGTTGCAAAGAACTTCAAATAGGTAACCCAAAAACCCGCGAAACTAAAGACAAACGCTATCAAGCTTCTCAGTGAGCTTGACATGGGTAAGCTAAAGGAGGTGCGCAAAGCAAAGATGGACAAACTGACTGTCTTCTTTGCAGTTAAGACCCATATGGTTGACTGCCCGTCTAGAACCATTGTCACGGAGAAGGGAACCTGACAGCAATCGGTAGGCCTTTACTTGCAACGCTGGCTAAAAACACTCGCTGTAACTGGGCCGTTTTCTGCCACTTCTTCGGACTGTGTGGTGAACTTTCTGCTTGAAAAACAGCCCTGTGCCAACACGGCGTGTCCATTTCACTCCATTTGCACTGAGAAATCGCCTGGTGATAACGTTGGCGATGATGATTGGGTGCTCTGAATTTTGTATATTTAGTGTTTTATTTCTCCTCTAGAGCCATGTTTAATATTTTTTGAACTTCCGTTTAAATTGCCCTTTACGGTGACGAGTGAAGAGTTGCAGTATGAAAACGTAAAATGACTTCCGTTGTTCTATATGGGTGTCACATCTGAGGATTTTGCTCTGCCTAGAAAAGAAGTTTTGATGCGTCCGTATTACCGTGTTGTCGGTACGTGCTCTGAAGCAACGGTGCGCTCCCTCACCGCCACCCTTCGGATGGAATGGGAAGAGGCATTGAACTCAGTGAAAGTGCCTTGCGGTACTTCACCATGCCAATACTGGCCATTTACATAAACAAAAAAAGAATAATAGTCTCACAAATGATTGCTCCAACTGGTGCACGAAAGAGAGTGAAGGAGCGAGTTTTGACACCCGTAGAAAGCATGTTTGCTAGCTCCGGACCTCGCTCGAAGGCAGCAAATGTTGCTGCTGTAGCTCGCAGTTTTTATGCAGGCTGTGTTGCAGCATTACGACGTCAGATTACACTGCCGCAACCGTATACACACTTGGCTAACCGCGAAAGCGGAAACAGTATAACGTGGCGTGAGATACAAAGTTACGGATTACTAGTTAAAAAACCTTGCACGTGAGTTGTGTTATATTTGATCGAGAAATGCGAAAGCTGACCTTTCTTCCGTGATCACGATCATTTCGTTTCCCAAAAAATTCAGGGCTCTGACCCAAGTTGCTATGCATTTGAAAGGACCGCGCCGTCTGACTTCGGCTTTCACCGACGCACGAAAACTATTACGGGACTCCCCTTAACAGATGCGCAATAAAGGCCACTAAAAACAGTCACTAAAAGACTCTGAAAAGGGTAAACTGCCATTAAGGTGACTATTGGCTTGCTAAATTACCATAACTGGAATGCAATAGCCGTATATCTTCGTGGACAGGGTTAATCAAAGCCGCAAAAAATGACAGTAACTTAGGTATCCTTACGTGATTCAAATGCGAAAGCATTAGGACTTGTCTAAGTTACCACCTTAAATTAGAACTCCACCTTAATGCGCCTTGCTCTAATTTGTACCAACCTTAATCCGCCTTAATCGTCCTTAAGTCGCTTTAATCCCCTTTAATGCAATTTCTTTTAATTGGCCAGTTCCGACGCCGTGGCTGTACACTGTGGGATTTCGCAGTGTGAGCCGCAGCGGGTCCAGTGCCGGGAAGGTGACGTCCTCACTTGGTCATGTGAGCTTTGGTAACATTGATAACAACGGACGACGGATTTTCGGCGTGATGGGGCATGTAATGCTGTCACATCCCGTAACGGAGGCAACATGTGCAGACGTCGCGCGTTTGGCCTGTACAGGTTCACGCTGCCGCTTCCATCAGGGTCATGGCGGAGTCTTCGTTGCATCAAGATATCGGAACACTGTGGCAAACCCACCGATAGGCCTCGACTGTTGCGGGTAACAGTGGTAAAAATAGGCCTGCAGAATTTAGGATTTACAGTCTACTGGCGACCTAATAATGCTCGCAGCAGTCCTGTCCAACCACTTCATCAAGGGAAAATGAGACACCCTTCCAATCTTAGAATTACTACAAAGGAAACCCATACAGATTCCTCGAAATAACGGCCTCGCAGTTGAAAAATTTCCGTCCTTGTCCGTACTAGAACCCGGAACCACCGCCTTTCCGGGGCAGCCGATCCACCATCTGAGCTAACGAGGCGGCTAGCAGATGGCAGGGTGAAGTCGAACCCATCAACAACTCGAAGTAAAGGTAATCGTTTGTCGTAATAACTCTGCGGAAACCCGCAAGGTGGAGAGAAGTAATTAACCTACTTTGTGGCAATTGCTATGATTAGGTGGATGTCTCATTTTCCCTTTATTAATTAATTCTTTCCACCTTGCGGTTTTCCACAGAACTATTACTTGAATCCCCTACCACTCCAGCTAACTAACATATGTCACTGAGCTCAGGTGTCGCCGTCCCTGAGTACATTCAGGCGTACACAGGGCATGCTGCTCTGATACAAGAGCATTTTTGGGATTTCACGAACATGTACCCTAGCATTGCTTCACTTGAAGGAACTTATCGTTTGACGTAGGCCCGAATTCTCTTTCCTTGGAAGCGTTCGTCATCGGCCGTTATACGTTCACTATCATAGTTAGCCGAGGGCAAACCGTCCCGGTTTACATAGCGAGTCACATACCGGTTCTTTCGCCTCTTAGTAAGAGATTGCAGGGGTACGCAGGCCTTTAGCTGGTGCGCCTGCGGTTCTTTAAAGGGGCGGTAGTTCCATAGCAGTCAACCAAATGGATACCTTCGCACTGCTTGCTGTTTCTAGAAAGTTGCAATCCTTCAGGACATGAACAGATGGCTGCGCTGTCGCCTGAATGGCAAGTATGAGAGCAGCCGCCATTATTTTCCGCGCAGTAGTCCCGAGGGCGAGCTCTGATGTCTGAAAAGAAGAAGAAAGCACAATCAACCTCCAGCCGTGTTAAATATTAACATGAAAATGAGTGGCTTATACAGGACAAATTATCTGTATTTTATCGCCGCTTGTGTTGTGGCCTCTCTGTACGTTCCCGCGATGTCGTGTGGACTGCTTTCTCAGACGCGATGCGTCGCGGAGGAGTCACTGCGGCAGCTGGAGACGGCAGCTAGACGATACTGGGATGCTGCGTAGCCAGTTTCATGTTGCGCTTGAGCGCCTTCTTGCCCTAGCTGCAGGACTCGTGTTCCAAAGGTGGATTTGAAGGCGTCGCTCTACGCCGTATACTCATGTGCTCATTCACGGTGTCAGTCAAACTTCTCTGGGAGTTTTCTAAGTGTGCGTAAGCATTGTACCACTTGGTCATCTCCACGCAGCCCGGTGTAATTATCGATGTTATAAAAACTTCATCCGACCAGTAGAAACGACAGCTCTGCGGTGACACTAACTGCTGCAGACAGCGCCGCAAGGTGAATTGATAACGCAAGAAAACTATTTCAGGTGGCGGCGCCAGGCGTGCTGATGACGTTCCTACCATTTTAAGTCGTTATCGCTCTTTAGCGCCTAATCCGTGCGCGTCGAACCATTATGAACCGTGATAAACCATACTGCGACGGCTGCGTATGGCGCGGGCCCTATCTTGAAGGCAATCTGCGATGGGGACAGAGTGCGCCGAGTGCTGATAGTTTCGTGTGGGCTGTGTTCTCCCCGCTTAGTTTGCGTTGAACCAAGACGTGTGCTATCTTGAAGGTGACTCTGCGATAGAGGCAGAGGGCGGCATAGCTTCGTGAGCGCTGTTTCTCGCCACTTACAGTTCGCGTTGAAGCGACAGGCAGCACGAAGGTGAATTCGCTCTCTGCTGGGGGCCCTACCTCGAAAGCGATTGTATTACGTGACGGACTGAGGGACGATTTTCCTAACTGGGTAACCATAGGAATGCTCACGCATTTTTAAGTGTTTGACCGCAGGGAATAAGCAGCCGTCATCCACACTGCCATCGGGGTCCACGTAGCACCTGCAACGCCCGCCCTCTGTCCCTGCAGAACGCGCCCGTATAAGCGGCAACGTGTGTTGACACCCGTAAGTCTAAGCAACAGACTCTGATGTGCTGTTCGTTTTCTTGCTATTGGTGCCTTCGCAGAACGCTGGTGACAGGTTTGGTTGGGAAGTGGGGGAAAAAGTTCGCTACGATGCGCGCAGGGCATCCGTGCATGTGCGAATACAGTGTGTGTAAGCCTTTCCTTTCACCCTTGCTGCCAATGTCAGAGGAAGCTAGACGCTACGGTTTTATGGGCTGCGGTATTGCGAGAAGCGAACTAGATTGCCGCCGGCCGCGTTTGTAGAGTTTGGTAGGTTTGGTTCGCTCAGTTGCTGTTTGCGCTCAGTTCTCACTCGACCTCTTCCGTTTTACAGTGCAGGCTGTAAGTTCTCATTCTAATAGCCGTTTCGGTTAGCGATGTTGTCCGCTACCGCCGGTGTCCGTCGCAGCTATCACTAGTATCGAGAAAAACAAAAACAGTTTCCACAGTGGTCACTCCTGAGCCCTCTTCGCGAGAGTCATCTACTGTACCACTGTATTAAAGTGGAAAGTTGGGTGAGTTGGTATAGATTCATAATGGGACGTCGCGAACAAGACGACGAAGTGAAAGGACGCAGGACGAGCGCTGTCGTGAAAGGACACAGGACAGCACTCGTCCTGTGTCTTTTCACTTCGTCTTCTTCACGCTGTTCCCATTGTGACTGTACCACTGTGCCACGCAAGAGCTTGCTAGCTGCTTCGGAAACAGATGGCACTTTTGGCGGCGCGCCGTACGTTGCCTCCGCGAAAGCGCGTGTATACGAAACCACTTCTGCCTGCTTCTGTGCGATCAGCTGTCGGAAATGCAAGAGGGTGTAAGCTAACGCACTATGCTCAATTCATGTTGCAAAAAGTGGTACGGTGGAGGAAAAACGTGTGCAGTAGTTCGCTATAAAAATAGTGACTGGCATGTTAAGGAATGGAATTGAATCTGTGCGCTCAAGTTCACGCACCGCCGCTATGTAAGGACTGCTTATGTTACCTGGTTTTGACACTGCACAACTTTATTCGAGGACAAAAAAAAAGAAGCATCCGCTCTCGTTGTATCGCTAACATCCAAAGAAAGAACTTCAACCTCAAAACATCGGCAAAGCTTAGTAATGCTCGTTCCACAGCGACAAAGGGAATAGCGCCGCTTTCTGGCGCTGTAAGCTTCTCGCACGTTATCTACGCACATACACCGCAACTCACAGGCAAACATACACCCTCTGTATCATCAATATATTCAGAATAAATTAATGAGTGAGCACTTTAAACAATGCACTGATTCATAAGTAACCGCGACTATACCTATACAACAGACCGATGTTGGCACCTGAACCTTTCGTGACGGTGCACAGAGCAAGCGAGTGACTAGCGATAATATGTATTTGCTACAAGCTATTACAAAGTAGAGGTGATCTGTGTCCAAGCAGCTTGGGCACCGCAAGAACAAATCTAGCCCAACTGAGCGCACGCACGATCGATTATGCCGAAAATAAACAGTCAAATGGTGACCGCACCGGGGAACCTGACCGAGTCAGAAACTTGACAAGCAGCTGCTTTAAAGTGTTCGCCAAATGAAGAACAAAGAACAATACAAGCTGATCCTGATTTAATTCATAAGTGGAAAGCTCGATGACAACCTGCAGCTGTTGAAGCCGTATATTGTACAGCTTTCATTGAACGACCAGGTCTGTATGGAAGCTACAATTTCGGCTGGCCTGCCAGAGCGAGTCAGCTATGGCTCTTCAAATAGGTCGGAGCAAACGCGGACGGAAAGAGGAGAATCCTTCTCCAATAGGCGAGCTTTCAGGGCAAAATACGGGAGGAGACTCAGATACTGATAGGCGTACCCTCTATTGAGCAACGGTCAAGCACCATGGAACGATTTCCGAGGCAGCTGCGCGCATTGACGAGTCAAAACGTGTTAGTAGCCGAAAGCGAGGCTTTAGAGAGCGGCGGTTTTCCCGCACAAGAAACAGAGGGCCTGTTCGGCCAAGTGCGTACGCCGGCGGCAAGTTCAGCGAGCCCGCCAGGAAAAGTCACCTTTATCGGTAGGTCAGAACAGATCGTGAAGAAAAGGCCCAGGCCCAGGAAGAGAAAGGTGGACGCGGTCAAGGCGTCTAGAACCAAACGTGCGAAGAGAGAAGGTGACAGAGGCAAATGAGCGAAGCTGAGGATCCAGCCGGAGACTGTGAAAAAGCAAAGGACGTTAAATCCCAAGCTTAGGCGTTTGCAGAGGTCGCGGATAGGTGTGACGCACGTCGCGAAAAGGAAAGTTTCGAGAAAATTTAAGCCTAGTAACCGCCGCGTCACCACATTGCGGACGTCTGCTTGTAAGCAGGGGGACAAAGCGAAGCGTCCTGTAGGCTGCTACAAGAGCCTCTCATTCGCGGGGGCAAAGAAAGGCAATTACCTTGCACCTAAGGGAACAGTGCCCGCGGGTATGCGAATGTACCCCTCTTGTAGAACGCAGCTAAAGTGTAAAGTCGCAGCTACGAGGTGCGTCCGGCAAATTAGTGGATTTCTCCTTCTTCGCTACCGCACCTTCCGAAAAGCCCGAAATGCGCGACCCTCTCGAGCTTAGAAGAACTTCACTTTGGCCTAGTTGGTGTTTACTGCATATCATGGGCCCTATAACGTAAAACTATTCCAATATGTTTCTATTCCAATCTCTTGACGTCAAATTTGCGTAACTACCAACGCAAGCACCGGGCGGTCACCCGCAGGGTTGTCTGAACAGACCAATAAAATGCTCTGCTCGTTCATAGGAGGTCACTTTTGTTTGCTTGAAAAACGAATAACATTGCCTACACTGAGCGGCTTGTCCTATCTAATTGGCTGACAAGAGGCGAGGAGGACGCTCAAGTGGAGAGGGATTCGATGGGGCCGAGCCACTGCACTGAAAGTCGATAACCGGATGAAGAGGGTGGTGCCGGCGCCTACGATTGGTCGGCTTTCCCTTACTTAGTTTGCCGTGGCTGGTGGAAAATCGTGGCGGCATGCAACGGAAGCTCAAGAATGACGCTAAAACGGACCCTCAGCAAAGAAGAATTGGCAGAATGACGGGGTAAACGTGCCGAAAGTGCTCGAAAACGTTACACGGCCACGCAAAAAGTTTTATTATACGCAAATACAATCATGCTCTCCGGCAGGTGCGAGTAGCCAGCGTCTGAGCGATCGGTGGCAGCCATCTTCTATTCCTTTCGGAACGGGGCAGCCTGCGGCTATTCCGAAGAAAATTCAGTTTTGTTCGGCATATTAATGCATCTTTATCGCGTACACGTCACTTTGACGTGGTGCGTTCTTGCGGTTTTGTGACGTCGCGTGACAGGCAGGTGAAGTGAGTGCAGCCCGAAAACTTTTTACCAATAGCCGAAGGCAAATGGCTAAAAGGAGTCGAATCAGAAATAACTGTTTTTCTTTGTTCTGTCAAATCCTGCATAATCAGTGTGTACACATCATATAAGATGGGGAGGTATCGCGGTTTTCGTGACGTCGCATGACAGGCAGGTGAAGTGGGGGTGGTCGAAAAAAGTTTTTGACCAATCGTGGAGGGCTGATAGCAGAATTGGAATAGAAAAGTTTGGAATAGTTTTACGTTATAGCGCCCCATATTGACCGCAAAAAGCTGGCGCGGCTCTGCCCCCGCACCTCTCGTGATCCTAAAGGAAGGCAAGGTTGTGGTAAGAACCACACCAAGCCGTATGCAAAATGCAATGTAGGAGTTGTGTACGAAATCCCCCTAGCGTGTGGCAAGTCCTACATAGGGCAGACTGGACGGTGCCTAAATGATCGAGCCAGGGAACATGAACAAAAGTTGACGAAAGATGAATTGGCGCACTCACCTGGGCACTGCAATGCCTGTCGCTGTGCACCTCTTTTTGAGGAGATAAAGATTCTGGGGAAAAGCCATGACCAGACTGCACGTGAACTGATGGAGGCTTATCGCATAAAAAAGAAAGGCGAAGACTGTGTTAGCGATACCTCCATTAGGTTGTTTCAATCGGAAATAGATTTTTTTGATAATTGGTTGCCACGCTAAGCTGATGTGTATTCTTGCTTGCTGCGATCTGCGCATGTTCTTTTTGCCTATATATGCCCACGGGCTGCCGTGAATAAAACAGTTGAAAGTTACCGCCCGTGCTGTTTGTGTTCTCTCCCTCTGTCCCCGTCTTTTTTGCGGTCAATATGATATCCTCTCGAGCTCGTCTGAAAGGGTTCGTTTTTAAGGCCCGAAAATAAAATACGAAAGACTCGTTGCAAATTGTTTTGTTCTTTTGTGCTCATTTTATATTCAGCTTAGTTGTGCGTTCAACGCTTGAGAAGCGTAAGGAAAACTGCAAAATTTTGTTCGCATTTTCGGCTCAGGTTAGATCTCCAGTTTGATGTGGAAAGTTTACGGGACAGTGCCTGTATAACTGTAACGCAAACACGGCAACTGTTGCATACAGTTTGAAAGGTCACGCGCGAGTTGATAAGTTATGCTTTAGTGGGAGTTCATAACGAGTCATGTTTGATTTGGCAGGAGTGCATTTGAAGGCACGTTTTGTAGATTGCGTTTATGAGCTTTAATTTCTTCGACAATATTAATTTTGAGACCGTTTAAGTCTTAGGAGCTTTTGTCAGACAGAGGACATCATTGCTCGTGGTATGGCAGATTATTTTTTAGTTAGTTTGATTACTTACATGAAAACGTGACAGCTGAACGCTCGAGGCAGGAAAGCGTCAGTGTTTTCATTGTTTAGCTACATGGAGATGTAAGCTGAACATAAAGAGCCTTAGTGTAAGTTTCATTGCAACTTCTTTTGGCCATGATTTCTTTAGAATTTTTTGTTATTATTGGTCAGAATTAGCGACTTATTCTAATCACGCGTCGTCGTATTATGCAGAGTGATGTCACATAAAGACTGCCCCCTGCTCGGATGGAGTGTAGCCTTAGAGTAGGACCATTGAGAATTGCGCTTGAATAAAGGCGGAATAAGTGAAGCCTTCTGAGGCAATTTAGGAACGGGATAGGGGTTGTAGATGGTTCTACCTTTCGTTTATTTCGCAGTTTGGCATTATGTTATAATCATGTAGCTATCTTGTGCTAAGTGTTACGGAATATGAATTAATCAAGGCCATTTATCCCTTTGCCTTGATCTGTGGAAGCTCTAATTCATAATTACTTAGCTGAATTACATAAAGCCCGTTTTTGCCTATTTGCACAGACACATAACCGGAAATTTCTTTGTAATTGCTCGGATCCATTTGAAACTTGTATTTCGGGGTTTTCCTTTCAATAGGGGTTGTCGGATTTTATTTTGGATTTGTACAGTCTGGCATGAGAGTCGCCAGCATGTAGCGGCTGCGGCATTGTGTGTGGCTGGCGAAGGTCGCTGCTTGGAAGATGTCATCTCACATTTATGCAGTCCAGTCATAGGCCACCTATCAGAGGCCTTTGTCCAAAAGATCTTCAATTTCGGAAGCTGCGGCCCCACGGTTTTGAGCAATGCAGGCATCAAGCCGGTCGAGGCAACGTTACTAGACTAGGTTCAGTCTGCAAACTGCTGTTAAGCTCTCTTGCCTATCTGCCAGAAAAACGACCACAGGCTTGCTCCTCCAACGAGGTCAGCATCCATCGTGCCTCTTTACCATCGCGCTTCACACACTCAGCACGCTCAACTTCAGCTTTGTAGTGTTTAAAAGAACCTCAAGTGCGTCTTACGGTTCCAGAGATAAGAAAGAAGACCGACCTGGCTACCTTGGCCGTGAAGCAAGCAGCTCTGGATTGTTTGCACACTTTCTACTTTGACCGAGTCCACATATATACGGGTGACTCTTCCACTCAGACCAGCTCCATCGGCGTAGTGGTTATACCATCACGATCAATAAGCATCCGATACAAGATTTGTCACTTGACAACATCCACCAGTTCGGAGCTTGTTGCCCTCCGAGGCGCCGTTGATTATATGAATAACCAACCGGCTAATCGGTGGGCGATATTCTGCGATTCGAAGGCGGCCTTACAATGTATTCTGTCATCTCTTCGTTGCGGGTCCTGTGAACAGCTCGTGTCGGAGATACGAGAAATGCACCATCATATGACCGCGAAAGAACACGACGTCGCGTTTAAGTGGCTGCCTGGCCACTGCGGTATCTCCGGCAACGACCTCGCTGACGAAGCTGCTAGGAAAGCCCACAAAGGAGCAACCCTCGCTTCTGTACCTTTATCGCGGACTGACGCAGCCCAACACTTAAGCAAGCTAGCGCACCTCATGACATTGGAGAAGTGGCACACACCTGAATTCATTCAACATCGGTTGCATTCCCTTGAGCCATCTATGCAACTGCGGCTGTTACCAGGGCTTCCGCGCAATGAGGAAACAATGCTGTGCCGCTTACGCTTGGGCGTCGCATTCACGAATGCATCGTTTTTGATTGGAATGGCTGATAGCGCCCAGTGCAATGCCTGCGGTGTCGAGGAAACTATAGAACATCTACTGTGCTGCTGCCCATCTTTTGAAAACGAAAGACTGGACCTCTGCAAAGCTCTTAATCAGTTAGGTAGAAAGCCGTTCATCTTGAACAAGAAAGATCTTGGGACCATGGCCTCGCATATCGCAGCTACAAAAGGCCACTAAAGTGCTGCTGCGATATTTGAAAGCTACCGGATTCAGTCAGCGTCTGTGATCCGGACTGAATGACCGAATAATATCCCCAGTGGACCTTCTGTTCTTCTTTTAATATTTCCGTGTCCTTCTCCCTTTCCCCACTGTAGGGTAGCCAACCAGGCTCAGTCCTGGTTAACCTCCCTACATTTCATTTATAATTTGCCCTCTGTCTCAAACCCCCCCCCCCCCCCCCCCTTGACTACGTGGACCCACCACCAATCCTCGCGTCTCGTGGCGCTGCTGTTGCACTTGGTTCGGTCAGCACAGCGCGGACGGGGCGGCGAACCACTGTCCGCGGCTCTTCACGCAATTTGACCCTTTGTATACATGCGTGTTTTCCTGCGGTCTCGGTGCTTTTTGCGGCACTCTTTTGCGTTTTCAATGCCATGTGCATTTCGACGAGTTTACGGCCCGTATCATGAACTTTTATTTGGTGACGCGAATGCATATTTATGCTCCGTTCCTGCAACGAGAACCTGCCTTGAATGTGCAAGTCTGCTCGCAAGCGAGCATAGCCCACGTAGGTTTTAACATTGCACTTGTGAATGTGGTGCTCTGATTGAAGGAATAGTGCTAACTTCATTTTTTTTTCACACAACAATGAAGTACTGAGAGTGTGTATATACAGGGCGTCCCAGTTAATTTTAGCCAGAGTTAATGAATATGTGAATGTCACGTAGCTGTACAGAACCAAGTTAATGTTTGCAGTCGCTTGGAGATACTCAGACAATTTTTTTTCATTCCGCCTAGTTACACAATTAGTCTTAATTAATAAATTATTTAACTAATTAATTAGCTTCTCATATATAGCTAGACGAAAACAGTCACTGAGAAAATTGTAGAGCGACATGAAGAACTCTCGATATAGCTTTCTGTGGCTCCATGCGTGCTACGTAAAAGTGTTTTTCCGACCGCGAAAGAAGCCCACGAGTAACCGCAAAATTGCCGCGCAACATGACTAAATAATTAAAATTCGAGGGGCACTGCGGTGAAAAAATATTTCATTTGTATATCTTATGTTCTGATAAAAAATAAAGAAGGAAAGACTTAGTTATCCCTAGGTGGATGAACGCGAAAGCATTGCCATCACAAAAAGTCGAGTGTTCGACTCCCACCAACGTTCGTGTGTTCGAGTGCCTTAATTAACTATATATTAACTCGCCCTAATTGCTTCAAAAGTCAATGGGTTCGACTCCTACCGATGGTCGTGTCATCGAGTGTTTTATGAACTCAATTGTAATTAAACATGTATCTTAATTCTCGCTGCCTTAATTAACTTCGCCTTAGCACCAAAGGCCATATTAGACTCCCAATAAAGGTCATGGGTTCGAGAGCCTTAACCATATTTTAGAAACTGGGCCTTAATTAATTTCGCCCTAATTAGGTTTCTTTCTTGATCAGTGACCCCTGAGAGTGATTGACATCGATAGACGTGTTCCTCCACAGAATTAGCCACAACGGTTGCGGGTTCGAGTGGCTTCACTATATTTCAATTAACTGTATCTAATTAACTTAGCCTAATTCAATCTGCCCTAATTAAATTTCCCTTAACTGAAGTCTTTAGCTGCCTCGATTGGCTCACTTGGGCTCCCTTGACTTTCTGGACTATCGTGTGGTCGCGCTAACGCCGCCTCATGAGCCATACAATGCGTTCGCAATAATGAATAATTAGTGCTATTCAGCAACAACTGATTACAGCTACTAATCAGCTACTTATAGCTACTCATCGGCAACAGCTGATTAGCAGAGCGCACTGGACGGCCAGGGCAGCTGCGGTCCTAGACTAAGGACTACACTGCGCACTCCGGGGGAGCGCAGTAACGTTTTCAGAGGTGCGTAATGTTTTTTTTATCAATCTGCTATATAAACACTAAAAACGCATCGGTGAAAACACTTGCTGCGTTCGTAAGTCGCGAAGTCGAAGGACCCGAGTACCTTCGCTATGGTGTATGGAATGGAGCAGTGTGTCGTCCGTACGGGAAAACAATCGGAGAACTGGGGACGCTTCTGCGATGACGCCACCAGTAGGACGCTGCGATCGACCGGCGTGCCTAGGGCGCGAAATTTAAACATGTTCTGCAAAACTTTCTGCATTTATAAGCTTAAACGCTCTCAAAACACAACTGAAATCCTCATAATTTGCAAAAAATAAATAATACAAACTGTTGAGATACATCAATAACGCCGTTTATGCTTGCACGTTTCCGACCACAGATCATGCAGTGTTCCGATCGTCTGCTCAGCCAATGGCTCAGCGTTTCGGTTGCAGAAGACAAACAAACACTCGTCTGCTCGTTCCGTTCAGTAAGCACGCATATGATTTTAATATTTTGAAAGACACGACAATGAAAAGCCCAGAAAGAGCACCTGCACTGTGCCTGGTCGGTTGCACGGGATGTCTTTCATTTTGTATCAGCCAGAGAAGCGGTCGCCAGGTTTCACTGAAGAAAAAAATACTGCTCTGTGACGAATGCGGCCGCTAACGCGCGCGCACTCTCTCTCGCTTGCGCGCACACGCACACGCACACGCGCACGCGCACGCACGCGCACGCACGCGCACGCACGCGCACACACGCACACAAACAATATATTTGCAAACCCAGCGCTTGCCGTGCGCATAAAGGATGTGCGAACGCGGCACGAGGGAGGAGGAGCAGAAACTTTATTCTGGTCGTATGCAAGATGCTGCCACCTCTCTGGCTAGTCCCATATTGGGACCGGGAGGTCCTAGCAGGAAAAATCACAGCAAGCAATGGGCGAACTCCAAACGTACATGCGTGACCTCTGCGACAACCATCAATGCCGATCCCGGAGGCCCTCTGCTGAACCATTAGTTTTCCTCTTGCCAGCAATGAATCCAAGCTGCAGCGACAGATGGCGCTGCAGTAGACCGGCGTTCTCCAGCAGTCCCGGCCGTCATCGCAAAAAGAGGCACGTTTTCGCCCCCGGACGACACACTACCCTATTCCACTACACCATACCTTGGCCAACCTTTGCTCCCGCCCTCTGACGGCGAACCAAGGCACGGGAGCGCCCGCGATATATGACGGAAAGTTAAACAACTGAACCTAGTCTAGCAACGTTGGGCCGCACTGCATCAAACAACTCGACCTCGCGACGCACTATTTGGGGGCGGGGATGACGTTGTGCCAGGCGATCCCCCGGAACAAAACATGCTTCACCGGGAAACGTGCAGCTGTCTCGGGTGCTATTCACATCTCGTCGTTTACTCAAGGACGCTAAATCAGCGTTACCTGAGTCTTACGGACAAGCAATTATGTTCCGTATCATCGGCTTTTCGACCACCCAGAGCTGACAGGCGAGACGAGTGCCCGTCCGTACTGCAAGCCCGTACCTGGCGCGGATGGTCACGCGTAAACAATGACAGTTCACTTCAAGACAACGCCGCCCTCCGACTACCGCGAAAGCTAGTCTCCCGATGCTAACAGATTGAACGTCTCGAAGAGGCCACTAACTGATGAAAGGGTCATTGTCGAGGACTCCCGTGGGAACGGCGTGGACAACAGGTTCACAGTTTGCCACGTGGCTGTCTTGTATTGTGCAACGTTGGAGACCAGGGAATTCGGCAAAAAGGTGGGGGTCCGGCAAAAAAGGTGGGACGTTGGAGCCGGTGCTTTGTGAATGGTTCACTGCTTGTGATTGGCCAGTGAATGCCCTTGACGAGTGAGAGGGAAACAAACGGGATAGAAAGTGAATCTGGACTGCTGTGAGATGAGGCTCGGACGTGGAAGGACTTTAGCATGTAGTGTGCTCCGAGAGTTGGAGCCATTTTTGTAAAGCTTTATCACGTACATTTGAATATAAAGCTTTTTCCCATCTCTTCAACGCCGCTCAGGAGTCTTCTTTCTCCTGGCACGTAGCATGGCACCATCCATGGAACCTTCATGGCCGCATGGACTCCCGACTACACAACACAACGTAACTTGTACTATTGAACCAATTTTGCCATTCGCTGCTGGTGTGGTTCAAAACTGCGGCTCATCAGCCCTATGGACCCAACTTTGGAGCCACTTGTTTTGCATATATTGCGTACTACTTACCTAAACAGGATGTGCCATCCGCGGCCAAGGTGTATCCCGGAATGTCGCAGTGGCACTTGAAGGACCCGAGCGTGTTCTCACACCGCAGCTTGCAATCTCCGTTGTACACCGCACACTCGTTTATATCTGTTAGAAGGTAATTCGTACAGAGGCAGAGGTGAATGAGGTAGGCACGCCAAGGTGCGCTATAGGCCAATAATGTTCTCAATATTAATTAAGTTCCAGGGTTTTGCGTGCGAATAACATGGTGTAATTATGAGGCAAACCTTAAGGGGGACTACGGATAACTATCACCACTTAGTGCCCTTTAAGGCGCCCCTTAAATCTAAGAACACAAACGCTGTTGCATTGCGGCCCATCGAACACAGTTGCCAGGATCGAACTTGTGACCTCAAGTTCCGCAGCGCAGCGCCCTAGCTACAGCGCTACCGCCACATGAGATGAATGTTTTCGACTATACCGTGACTGCCTCGGTGCTATTCATTTTGTATAAGTCGCGCCCTCAAGTGCATCACCTAAGTTTTTAAATTATGGGGTTTTACGTGCCGAAACCACTTTCTGATTATGCGGCACGCCGCAGTGGAAGACTCCGGAAACTTCGACCCCCTGGGGTTCTTTAATGTGCACCTAAATCTAAGTACATGGGTGTTTTCGCATTTCACCCCCATCGAAATGAGGCCGCAGTGGCCCGGATTCGATCCCGCGACCTTGTGCTTCACCTAAATTCCAAGTCTAATGTGCTCTAATGGGTCGTTATCTCATTCTCAGGTAAGGCAAAGGAATACAAGAGTTAGTGCTCAGAACATAATTTCTGATATCGACGTTCGAAAAAAAAGAAGATAAAGTGAGCATTCGTAGTTATCGTTTATTTATCTCCTTGTCACTGTTAAACTATCCCGTTAAAACTAGTGGATGCAAATTGGATCATATAAAACGTTTCAGCAGAATTACATTAACCCGTAGAGCCTATACTAGATTCTACCACCTGAAATTTGTGGGGGACCGCACCCAGCCGTTACTTGTGGAGTTCTCTGGCTCACTCTGGCACACAACTGCATGTAGCGAGGTAAAGAGTTGCCAACTGAACACCTTGCAAAGAGCTGCTGACAAATGTTCCACGCAAGCGCTGCCTATCAAGTCTGGCGCGGCACACGCAGGGAAAGCTATTGGCGGGAACAGTTCAGCTCGCGCCTCCAACGCTGCTTGACTGAATATAACGTGCCGTTTCCCGATTCTTTAGATCACCGTTAACACGAAAGCGTTACGCGCGAGTCTACGTGCCTGTGACGCGTATAGATTGTGTCCGTACCTAAGGGTGAAGAAGTTGATTTTGACCTACGCTATATGTAATACTGCTGACAAGACATGACGGCACGCTGCTTTCCAAGTCAGCTATTGAAATTCAACAACTCGTCCTGGTGATCGTAATTTTCAAGTCTTCAATTTTACTTTGAAGCGATATGTGACATATTGCGGTACTGACATAGTCAAATAACGCTGACGTTTCTTAATGCACGCTCATACCGTAATCAAGAAAAATTTACCTTTGCAGTCTTTCTCATTTCTCGAAAGCTCCAATCCTATCGCGCATGAGCACATCGCCTTGTAGCGGCCTGACTGTCAAAAGTGGGAGCAGCGCCTCTGTTTACTGCACAGTAATCGTGATGGTGTTACGTTCGACCTGCGGGGGCTGGCAATATACGGGGAAGCTACCATCGAACTCTTCCCGGCCCGCTGCGATGACTCGCTTTCTGAAAACAACAATGCGCCTCGTCAAAAACGCGCAGGCACCGGCATGTCTGTTGCGGCATTTCGCTTTGTAAGGACGACCATACGCCGCGTCCCCAAGCGAGCCGCGCCGGGATGTCTAGACGCAGTCGGCGGACGAAGTATTGTTAGTGGATTCGCCGTCACCGTCATGGTTTGTTTGGAGCCGGGGAACTCCTGGAAGGAGGTGTTTTTCGGTGCCGTCTAACGGGTCTTAGAAGTCGTCAATCAATGGACAGACGCGGTGGCTACTGTCTACGGGGTCAACTCAGGGACCAAGAGGGGCCTGCTCAGTGCAAGACCCCTGTCTGCGAAAACCCCCTCACCTTGGTGTGGTCAGTGGAACCTGTGCGAAAGTGAGTGTGTAAACCCTCCGCCCCCCAAAGGCTACGATGACTTTGGGCGCTCCGAATTGGTCGACGGTTGAATGGCCATTTTCCCTCACCTGGGGATCTAGGGAGGACATAGTGTTTATAAGCAGCCGTGGCTCGGCTGCTGAGGGTGCATTCTCTTTCAGTCATGCTAGACTGGTGAACTGTAACGTTCTCATGTAGATACTGTAAGTAAATCCCATATTCCCCGTTCTCGATGAGAACAAGTCTCTCCCTTCAACAACGTCCTCAGCGTGGATGAGTTGTACGACGGCATGGGCCAACTACCATCTAGTTTATGCCCCACGTCAACCCTTACAACTGGCTGACAGTGCTGAGATTGACTTTGCGACGTGGTGCTGTGTCTGTGGTGAGTGCTTGGTTCTTGTTTTGACTCTCTAGGCTTAATTTTGTGGTTGTTCTATTTAGAACAGTAGGGAAGCTGGATTGTTGATTGTTAGCTAGGTTGTGTTTACCTAGGTATGTGTAGCGAGCAGGATCAAGGCAGTAAAGCTGAAATCATGGAGTTAAGGACGCTGCTTAAAGACTAATTGTTGATTGTGGGTGAGGAACTGGACCTGGAGGTACGCAACGAAATGCTAAAATCGTAATTATTGCAGCTGATTTCCGAACAGGCCAGTAAGGAGGACATTGAAATTGGGTTGGAACTTCTTAGGAAAAGAGAGAAACGGGTCAGAGCGAGAGAAGAACGGGACAGAGAGAGAGAGAGGAACGCGAGAAAGATCGCCGTTAAACTTAAACTTGGAAGCAAAGGTTTGATGCTTTCTCAACGAAGTGAAGGGGCTCTGGAACGATCAAGTGAGGCAAAATCATACCGCATGGACAGGCTGTTAAAGCCCTTTGAGGTGGGGAACGACATAGGCTTGTTCCTAGGAAATTTTGAAAGGACTTGCGAGAAGATGAACTTCGGTCCGAGTACATGGCCGCAGCGGTTGCTTTCTATGTTGCCGTGTGAGGCTGCGGAAGTAATCGCCAGACTCAGTGCGCAAGATGCATATGATTATGCGAAGGTTAAGGCTAGTCTTTTGAAGAAGTACCGGCTTTCAGCCGAAGTTTTTCGGCAAATGTTTAGAATCACGGGCAAGAAAGATAGCGAGGTGTATCCGGAGTTTGCATACGGCTTAAAGGCCAACCTAGTCGAGTGGATGAAAAGCGCGGAAGCGTACGGGAGCAGAGACATGATTATTGAATGCATGTGTGTAGAGCAGTTTGACAGAAGCATCCAACAATCTGCGAAGATGTGGGTGCAAGACAAAGCAGATGTAAACACTGTGGAAAGAGCGGCGGAATGCGCCGAAGAGTACGCAACGCGTGGAAAGCTCAACGCCGAGCACGGAAATTGGGATGGTCGAAATGGACCGTGGAAACCATTTCCGTTCAAAAAGGGCTCGCAGACTAGACAACCGGAGCCTGTAGACGTGGAGGAAAAGCCATCAGAAAAGAGCGAGGAGAAGTGAAACGGTGAAACCGTACAAAAAGAGCAGAAAAGAAAATTCGAATCTTTTAGACTGATCCGCTGCTATAACTGCCACAAACTCGGACATATCGCAAGTAAACTGCAGGAAGCCTAGCGTAGTTTTCTCTTACGTGGATGAAAAAGACGAGAATATGGAAATTTTCAGCCCATATCATGACCTGCAAGTTAATGGCAAACCATGCCGGGTGCTGAGAGACAGTGCTTCCACTATGGACATTGTACATCCGTCTTACGTGATGGCAGATGACTTCACTGGAGAAGGCGCATGGATCAAACAGGATGTAGAAGAACACAGCTTGTGTCTGCCCATGGCCAAAGTCAAAATCAATGGACCGTTCGGGGAGCTTGTGACCGCGGCTGCAGTTTCCAAATTTTGTCACTGAGTACCCTTACATTTTTTTGAGTCGGCCAGATCAGTTGCTGCGTGACAAAGGGCTTAAACTGGGAGAGGGCGTAGTAGAGGCGTTGACGCGAGGCCAAACTCGTAAAATCGCGTCACTTTCGGCTCAAAATGCAAAAGCTGCTCCAGTGGAAGTAGCAAAAGAGGTAACTTCAGCAACCGAATCCTAGCTAGGCTCGAGGGACAAAAAAAACGGTTGAGGAAACACTGCCAGCTGACGAGCACAATGAGAACGGATCACTAGGGTGTCAGAGTTCACGCCTGCAGGAAGAGCCACCTGACGCACTCGCAAGCGAGACAGGGGTGTTCCTATCACCGGCCTCAAAGAACTTTGATTAGCTCTTACGCGTATCCAGCATTTCTGGACTCAAGGGTTTAGTTCGCGTGAATGCCACCACCGTGGCGTACTCAGCTTAAACTTTTCAAACTTCCCGCGGTGACGCGTGATGACGTCAACCGAACAAAAATAAGAAAAGTAAAACCTATCCCTGCGCATTGAACTTCGCCACAATGCTTGTCCCGCCGGCGTTATCAGCGTTCTTGATCAAGCGTATTGGCTCGTCGCCTGGAAATTACTCGTCATCCAGCGTTTACTCGCGACGAGCAGTTGTTGATGGCTTTTGATGCGGTTCTTCTTTTATTTCTTCTTTTCTTTTCTCTTCCTTTTCTTGTTCATTTTGCGGAGTAAAGAAGCTAGCCTAACCATCAGAAGCACTTCGGGGCAGCCTTTCTTCAGTCGGCACACATTGTTAACGTCCGAACATCGCACAGCGCCTACTAGAGACGCCGTCGTGGACGGATTTTGATTTTCCCCTATCGAATTCGTTAAAGTGCACAGAATTATTTCACTAGCGACTTTGCAATGCGCCCTCATGGGCTACCACCGCAGCTGCAAATCTAGATGTGCTTAAGTATTAAGACATATACATGGATATGTTGGTTTTTCACCTTAACCTCGGAGCAAGAAATATTTAGGAGTGGAAACTCCGCTGTTTGCGGCGACCAGAAAAGGTCACAAGCCCGCGGAGCCATTATCGTGCTGGCGGCGCCTGGCGGCCTGGAAAGAAATTACCGCCGTTGAGAGCACGCCGGAGTGGCCGGAGCCGCCTGCCCGGGCGCTGCATTTTTTTTCGCTGCGGCTTCTACGACGCGCCGCATGGCGCCGCCACTCTATATGGCCCCGTCGGCGCATACAACAGTTGTGATTTTATCTGGTCGCCCGCGTTCGCTCGCGCTGACGGGAGTTTTACCTCCTAGATGTCTTACTCCGTGACCTTGACACAAAAGTCACGAAACAAGAGTTGAGCAAACTGTCCCTCTGTCGGCGCAGGGTGTGAGACCGGGCTAGTTGGTATTCCATGCTAAAGTGACTAGCGCAAAAAGTGGACACGGGACACTAAAGACGCGACAAAGATAAGCGCCAACTTCCAACTGGGCGCTTGTCCTTGTAGCGTCTTTAGTGTCCCCTGTCCACTCTTGCGCTAGTCACTTCAGTCTGTGTCTTCATCCGTTAGCATGCTATGGCCGAAGCTGTTCGCAATATTAGGTCACATTTACTGGCCACCATGCCAGGTACACCCTTGGGTGCGACATAGACCGTACTTGCAGCTACTTTCCAAAGTAGTCTCCTATGGCGGTTATCCACGTGCATGAAGCAAGAACGCTATTTAAAATTATTGTGCAGTAATATATGCGGGATTTGTATGTTCTCCACATTCTGTACCATGTTGCCGTTCGGCCTTTATTATATAGCCGCAATGTAGACTAGCAGCTATCGAACGCCATAAAGGCTATCCACATATTCAACCCTTAATGACCATCGGTTATCTTCCCTTCTCATTACATGCCCTGCCCGTGCCCATTTCTTTTTCTTGATTTCAACTAAGATGTCATTAACTCGCGTTTGTTCCCTTACACAATCTGCTCTTTTCTTATCCCTTAAGGTTACACCCATCATTCTTCTTTCAATAGCTCGTTGCGTCGTCCTCAATTTAAGTAGAATCCTTTCCGTAAGCCTCCAAGTTTCTGCCCCGTAGGTGAGTACTGGTAAGACAGAGCTATTATACACGGACTGGATTCCAAGGGAAGGGAAGCGTAGCAGGGCGTGACAGAAAGTTAAGTGGGCGGATGAGATTAAGAAGTTTGCAGGGACGACATGGCCACAATTAGTAAATGACCGCGGTTGTTGAAGTATGGGAGAGGCCTTTGCCCTGCAGTGGGCGTAACCAGACTGATGATGGTGATGATGATGATGACATATTCAAAGACCTCACGTGCAGCTCCTGACACTTAATTGCATTCAAGAGTTGTGCGACTGCCCAGGACATCCTTAACGAATGTTACATAACACATTACGAGGCTTTACTTGCCAAAACCACGATTTTATTATGAGGCACGCCATAGTGGAGGATTCGGGAATAATTTAGACCAATTGGGATTTTTAACGTGCGCCTAACCCTAAGTACGCGGGTTTTCGCATTTCACACCCATTGAAATACGGCTGCCGTGGTTGGGATTCGATCCCGAGACCTCGTGATTAGCAGCCGAACCCAATAAAAGCTAAGCAACTACGGAGCGGAAGGAATGTTGGCAGTAGGAGGAAGGTGACAGCCGGCACGTGAGACAATTTGTTCCCATCCTTATTGCGCGAGAATGGGTACCATCTGTCCAAGAACGACACCGTAGAATGCACTGTATTCAATGTGATGGAGTGCGCGTCCAATACTTCAGACCCGAATCATACTGTAACTACTGACTACCAGGCATCTCGCTATCACGTGCAGTCGCTTGACAGCTGCCGAGCGCTGGCGTCGGCCACAGGACCTACTTGATCTTTGTTCAACTCTTCCCGACATTCTCGCCTTATTTCGCACCATTGCGTTTCAGCTGAACTGCTTCAACAGCCGATTTATTTGTGCCAGAATTTGGCCACCCTGTCAACGTTATGGTTCCTTGTTTTTAAGTCATCTTTTATATTTAGGCTAAGACTGTCTGAAATTTCCAGCGGCTTCACCTTTCCCAAAATGCCCGCATTTTTGTCGGCCTCTGTTCATATTTTGGAGGATTTTTAATAGACGTGGAAACCATTGCGTGGCCCCCTGACCAAGCTGTTCAAAAAGTCATTTTATATCCCTGAGGTCTTGTGCAAGCTTCCGCCTTCTTGCCGTTCATCAACCTCCTGATTTCCCTGTCAACTGTGTCCCATTTTGACGACTCCAATCCCGCGGAAGTTGGTAACGATATAATGTCCATGGGATTAAAGCCATTTAAATCAATTCTGCTGTGGATACGACAGCCGCTTTTGCTCCCTATGAATGGAAATGTTGCGTTATTGAGCGCCATTCTTAAGCATTTAAATTGACAGCAATGAAATTATGCAGGTCCCATGTATGTCCGAATCAATGTAAGCAAAGCTTTCTGTGTTTGTTGTCATTGTCATACGTAATCTCCACAGAGTAGGCAGGCACTCTCTAATGAAATGCTGTCAATGTTTGCCTGATTACGCCTGCCATTGTGATGCAAATAAACGGAACTTCAACTCATTTTCTCAGAAATAAACGCTGAATGAAATGCTGTCGGCAAAAGCTTTGTTATCAAATATGCCAACCATGGCAGCAGGCAGGCAATTCCACTCAGAAATGGTTTTGGGAAAAATGTGCTTTTGAAAACATTAGTTCTGCAGCTGTATTCCCTGACCTTGAGCTCACGATGTGTTCGTCTCGATATAGAATGCCACGGAAAAATATACTTATTGCAGTCTATTCTATTTCGGGCATAATATATATTGTAAAATGCTTCAAGCGTAAAGTTTGCCCTCTTTTTTTCTAAAAGCTGCATTCTAATGTTTGTTTTGTTGCAGTAATGCTGAGGTTTCTTGCGTAGTTACCGATTACATAGCATCCTGCTATATTCTCGACTCTCTCAAGTTTGCCTCAATTGGTACCCGTGGGAGAGTCCCATATAGTGCATCCATACTCTAAAATTGGTGTTACATAGCTTCTATACAGAAGATCGCGGGCGCCTAAATAACTTCGTATTACGCCGTAACAATCCTAGCACTTCACATGCCTTTGCCGTAACGACATCGACGCCAACACATGGATGGTGAGAAATATCTCTTAACACTTATACTCGGAAACAGTGTGTAATGGAGAGCCGGCTAGATTGTATATTGCTGTTGGCATGCACTTTCTTGTGTAATGCATGTGGACAGTTTTTTTCTGCGTTTATTTGCATATGTGATTCTGTATACCAGTTGCCTAGATTAGCTAAATAATTTTGTAAGATAATGTTATCAGCATCGCTTTTAATTTCCTTATATATTATTAGATAATCAGCAAAGAATCTGACGGAAGAAGTGATGGTGTTGGGAAAGTCATTTACAAATATTTGAAAGTTTCTAACATTCGCCCACCCCTATGAACTGGGGCTTAGTGTTTCATGAATGCGTGTGTTCACGTGTTGCATAGGAAGGTTGTATGGAGAGGGGGAGACCGAGATAAAAAATGAAGGGAGCCGTGGGATGCACTGAGGGTGAGGGAGGGAGCTCAGAGGAAGCAGCGGATGGTCCATCATCGAGACGTGCTAATGCCTTTCGTGAGGTCATTGTGGTGCTGCGCAATTCTTCTTTGTAAGTTTACATCTTTATTTCGGCTACTTTCCATCTTCGCCAGGGGAGTTTTCGTTGAAGATTGGACTACACGAGCTTAACTGATATGGCCTGTCGCACACTAGTGCAGCGCATACAGACGAAGACAACAGAAGGCACATGAACACATACACATGTATTGTGCATTCTGTTGTCCTCGCCGGTATGCGCTAACTAGTATTCCAAGATTACATACTAACAATTAGCTCGCATTGCGACACTAATTAATTTTGCCTTCATGTCGATGCTGTAGAACTATGCGTTCAAATGGATGCCAGTGGTGGAAATAGGTTGAGAACACCATTGAATGTTCACTGAAACACAACTGAAACACCATTGAAATTACACTCTATATGGTGGATGGTTTTCTTGTGACAATGCTGGTCACAGGCCATAGCGTGAACCACATCTCTGTGGGGCGTATGGAAATACCATGACAAAACATATTCAACACGAATAGTGTTGCGGCTTGAGGCGGCGTTTGGGCCAGGAATACACCAAGCTCATGGACGAGTACGTCCGATCGTAGGAGTGAAGGAAAAGGGTTTATTTTACATTATTTACAGTGTCCCCAGATACGGAAGCCCACTCCGCGCAGGAACATATTGTCGCGGTACAACGCGGGCAGAACACAGGGAGACGTTCTTCATGAACAACAGGACAATCTGTTCAAAAACAAACAGAGCAGAGACACGTCTTCTTCGTCATCACCCAATCTCGCTCCGACCCACTAGGCGAAGTCCGTTAGGGCTCCCATCGTCGACGTCGTCTGCATAGAATACAGGCGTCAATATTAAAGCTCTGAGTTCACATAAAAAGACATCAGCCCCACTGCACCAAAGGTATCCGCTTTTAATACCATCGTCTTCCCTAGGCGACTACACTAGGAAATCTGGGACTGTATCGCGGCCACTCACAATCGTCAAATCGGTCGCGATATCCCTTCCATAATATCGCACCGTTCCGCAGAGCTCCGCTTCCTATGTTATGCCTTCGCCCGCGCTTATTTAGCAAGCGCGTGGCAATCTGGCAATCCGAAGTTCAAGCCGCTCCCATGGTAGCATTTGACGTTGGCCCTTTCCTTCACAAGTTCAGGCTGTCAGGTGCAGGTAGAGGGTCTTTTTTGACCCGTCAACCGTCGGCGTCAAAGCTGTGTTGACTTCTGGATGGGCGCTGATGAATGAAGGGTGGGGGGGTGCCTCGCGGTAAAAGTCTAATTAATGCCTTTGGCCGTGTTGAAACGTAACAATAGTTGTGTCCTTTCTGAGTAGTAGTATTGATCAGCAAAGAGATTACCGTTGGCTTCTGAAAATGTAGTCGGTGCGGCCTGACGTCGCCTTAATTCCACTCAGGTGTAGCACAATGGACAGAAACCACACATAATCTTCTTGAGGCATCTGTTCTTGAAAAAAAAGTTTACCGATGGTTACGATACTCCCTAATGCGAAAGTTGAGCGCAGTCCTATACGTGTTGTCATGCGCGATATATTGAGGCAAAGGAGTTGAGAGATACATGTATTAGAGTTGGCAATCGTCGAAAATCTCATTTGCAGGTCAAGCTCGTCCGTCGTCTTTTATGCATGACTCGTCGAAGGTTCCATTGTAATCACTGGTGCCACTTGGCTTCCAGAAAGTACTACACAATTCGCGTCGCGCATACAATAAGATTATAAAAGAATCGCGAACATAACAATCGAAACAAGCGCGAACGAGACCAAGCCAAGCAAACCAAACAAGCGCGAGTGAAAGCTGAAGCGAGCAGACGATCGAACGAAACCAGCGGTCTGGCTCAGATCAGATATGAGTACGCATCGAGTGGTCGTGCAGGTCAGCATGAAGAGTTTCCCGCGCGCATGTCACTGAAGCGACCGCTGTCATTGGTGTTCAGCGTTCGCTGCTCGCGTCTTTTTTTTGTCTTCCGCTCCGCACTCGCTCTTTCATCTTTCGCTGTTGTGCTCGTTCACTCCGTTACACCGAGACCGACGCCGACGCTCGCCGCTGGGACGGGCGCCTTATGCCCCAACCACTGGCACGCGCCGGAAAGCTTCGGCGCGCGCCGAAGGGTCAAATGCGTCAAAGCGTCGGTCGGAAACGCGGCGAAGCGGAACGTCGCGCAGCGATTATGTCTACTGCCGATGCTAGAAGTTTGCCGACGCGCGGCGAAGCTGCGCCGGCGTGCACCAATGAGAGGCTGCGACGAGTCGCACGCGTCAACCAATCGAAGGCTGCGCAGCCTCCGGCTGCTATGCCTGTAATGGCCGCCCAAGCGGAGGCTCCGGCATCAACGATCGTCCGAGTTTTTTGGACGCACGACGCGCGCGACAGTGTTCCTAAAAGACAGTGTTGTAATAGTAGGCCGACAACGACACGACCGACCGACCGACGACAGTGGGTTGTGGCAGTGCGACGTGGATCCGAAGCGACTTCGAACGACGCCGACTAATCCAACCTGCCCACTGGGTTCCGCCGGGCTCAGTGTGATCGTCTGCTAAAACAGCCAACCGAATCACGATTACCGCAACGTCTGTGCTTGTTGTGTGTGTATTTTGTTGTGCCCAAAACGAATGGAAACATGTTTACGAGTTCCGAAGTCTGGATAATCAGCACTCGCGTATCGCCGATGTTGTTTACGTCACGCGTAGGCCTAGCGGGTCCATCGAGTTCGTAACTGACGAGTGAACGAGGCCAGCTAAGAAACTCTGTCGAAGGAAGTGAATTTTCAGGTCCGTTTGGTGCTGCAGTGATTTAAAATATGGCACTCCTGACTTCGTGTGATGTGTGATGTGGTGAATGAACCGTGTGGAAGTTGGGTTGGTCAACCGCGGCGTGTTTCGTGTGGTGTCGGTTGACTCAAGTGTCACGGCCAAGCTCTGCGCTGTTTCCAGTGGTAAAGATAACTTCCGAAAGCGAAAGACACTAGGAGACGAACTATTACAAGTACTTACATAATCATCCGTGCCGCCTGTTTCAGCTGACACTGCGCTCTTCTATTCGGCATGTGAATCCAGTTCAGTACAAGTTCACTGTACTCATTCACTCACTTCTTTCTAGTGCGTCCGTCTTTTGGGCTAGTTGGGCATAAATCGCTCGTGTAGCAATCAAGAACACTGACGCACTGAAGCATACGTGACAATGCAGTCATGTTTGAGTCAATGTGTCGTTATAGTTGAGCACTGCAAAAAGAAATTATCTGTTTGCAACGTGTGCCCTGTGTGCAGTGCATAGCAGGACTTGCATCATGCAAGACCTATGCGTGTAGCAGCGTATACCACGATTGCTTCGATGCCCGCTTCAGAAGCAGCAAGTACTGAGTCAATGAAACTGTAATTGATTTTTTATCTCACTTTTTGCTTATGGAAAGTGTAGATGGTGTGAGTGCATTGTGGGGAAGGTGAAAAGGTGTCGTCAGTGTTTTGTGCAGTCAGTATGCTTAAACTGCTGGAATCCCTTCAGCTTCTACTAAAATGTTTATTGCTGCGATACTATAAATTGTAGTCAGGACAAAGATCTACTCAAAACCAAGTTATTAATGCATCTGCGCAGAATGTGTTTGATTAACAAGTTAACGCTTCCACAACAACAATATGCCGATGCACAGCATATGTGCTTACAATAAATACATTCCGTAAAGGTGAACGACTGGGATCAAACTTTGTAGTAGCACCGTAAAAAGTGCTGCCATGCGTATCAGCCACAACGAAACTGCTGCACGTCCAACCTTCTTCCTTGGAGGCACTTCTATAAAGACTGTTCGGGCCCTTCCCATTCTGGGTGTAGCATTTAGCTGTTCTCTCAACTTTTCCGCATATGTCACCAGCACTGCATGTAAGCACCAGCCCTTTCTTGGGTTTGTGTCGCGTCTCCCTTCCCTGATGACCTAAGGTTTTCCGAGCACTCTACACTTCTATCATTCTGTCACGACTTGAGTACTGCTCATCAGTATAGTTCCCGTACCAAACTCGCGATGCTAACAAACTCAAGCTTGTTCAGCGCCGGACAATACGCACCCTTTACTCCCGTCTTTTCGGTTGTCACAAGCTCATGCCAGCCTTCGAGGATTGCCTCAAACCCCTCAAGTAGCACACCCTGCAATACCAGCACAACATTGCATTAGTCTATACTGCAGGGTGCTTGACGACTCTCTGGACAGCACTAATATTTCTTCAGTTCGTCTGAACAAGTGGTCAGCACAGTCTGAGCCCTCATCGCGCCTCTATGGCCCGACACCACAACTCCATGATTATATCTGGCATGCAGAGCTTTCTCTCCACCCCCCTGGCGATTTGGATTCTCCTTCCTTGGAACCAGACTGAATTGGCACTCGTGTGTGTTGTGCACCTGTGAAATGTGTGCGTGTGTGCCGTGCTGTGTTATTGAGCAAGTGTGTGTGCACATGGAGAGGAAGGAAGTGTCTTCTGCATCCTGCAAATTCCTGCTCTAGATGGCTGGTTATCAGATGCTCTAACATACAGGCATCAGCCTTCTTTTTAGTCTAGTGTGCCAAGTTACCACTAAGATTATTATTGTTGTTATTATTATTATTGTTATTATTAGAATCATCACTTTGACCACGTTGATTGTGTTGAAGCTAGCGTGACACATAATTCAAAATATTTCTGGAGCTTTGTGGGCTCTCCCTTCTAAAAAGAGTGCCAAAGATGTACGTCTTCTTCATGAAAATAGTGGTGTTGTCTCGAACACTGCTGATGCCTTTGCAGAACATTTCTGTTTGCTATATAGTGTGAAATATGCTTCAAGTAACCTTCCTTCTCAGTCTGGCGCAGTGTATGCTAACAGTCAATGAAAACCTCGTTTCCAAGTATATGAAGTGCCTTAAACTTTGCCTTAAACTTTCCCTTTCTTGTGGTGCTGATGGTATTTCCTCCACAGAGCTTAACCCTTTGAGACGCTGTCTACACAATTGGGCACAGCAGGAGCGTGCATCAATAGCAAAAGCACTGATGAAAGTAATGCTATTTAAAATGTGTTTCATACATCTTGAAACACTTATTATTGGAACTGTGCTGCAATTTTGAATAACGTGCAGAATGTTTTAACAAAATTAGTGGGAAGGTAGACGGCTGGGTGTTGTTACTCTGTGTCAGTACGTTGTATGTAGCGAGTTCACTTCTTTCATTGCTTTTTACAATGTCATGCACCAGGCATAATTGTCAAGTGGCTGGATAAGTGCTTTTCAAGCTTTTTCAAAACACGATATAGTACATGTTCTCATATTTTGTGTTCCTGTAGTGAGTTTTCGCATGGAGTCGAAATTTTGTAAACTTGACAAAACTCGCTAAACAATTGAAAATTCTTAATATTTGCTGCAGCTGTACACTTTCTACGATTCTGAGTATGCAAGAGATGTGGTGAAAGCAACTTTTCAATCAACGAGATAAAGTGGTGTCCGAAAGGGTTAAGACGTATGGAAGCATACTTGTTCCTCGTTCTCACAAGCATCTTAAATAGTTCCCTAAAGTCTAGTACCTCTTCTAGCACTCGGAAGGTAGCATGAGCATTGCCCATGCACAAATCAGGTGCTGGATGTGCAGTTACTAACTGCCGACCTATATCTATCCTCTTCAGTGCGTCAGGTGTTTGAATCGATATGGGATTCCTCGCCTTCTGTTAGTGCTAAGAGCATTTTAACAAATGAACAGCATGACTTTGTGTGCCGACAACTTAAAACTATTTCAGACTGTCAACAGTGTTCACCACTGCATCGACTTCCAAAAAGACATTTTTTCACTCTCAAACTGGTGCAGAAAAAAGAAGTACTCTTAAATGCTTCCAACACTAGGGCATTAAGTTATATGCACAAAACGCACCATGTGAAATTTTGATACACCCTACGTGATGCTCCACTCCTTAGGGTCGATGAAATGAAAGATCTTGGTGTGTACTTCGACAAAATGCTAAGCTTCTCTTCACATAGATAATTACACAAGATGCCCTTCACGCTCTTGGAATTGCTTGCCGTATATTGCATGATTTCCACTCACCTGTTGTGTTTCTGAAATTCTGCTGTTTGCCTCCAACTACTAGAGTATGCCTCTGTAGGAGGGGGGTGCAATGAGCAAATCTAATTCTGACCTCATTGAACGCATCCAGAATAAAATGATGTCTATCTTCAAGCACCACTTTTGCCATTCTGGCAACCACAGTTGAGCCTTCTCAAATATACTTCAACTCGCACCTCTAGATTCAAGTCTTAATTAATCGCACCTTTTGTTCCTGTATAAGGTGGTCCATGACATTATACATTCCTTAAAGCTCGTTAAGTGCACCAGTACAAAGGCTCTCTAGCTGTTCCTGGGCACTACAATGAAAATTTGAATGATTGATTATTATCGTAATATAAAATTGTGCTTTTTAAGTATGTACTAGTATACTATTTTAGTGCAGTAGCTTTTGTGCAATTAAAAAAAGGGCATGAATTAAGAAGTGAGAGAGAAAATGATAAATGAAAGGTAGGGAGGTTAGGAGGCACGATGGATGCTGACCTTGTTAGAGAAGGACGCCTGTGGTCGTCGTTCTGGCATGAATTGGGAAAGTGCAATAATATGCTATGTGCCTGATCATATGCATTGTGCTGTTAATTTCTTCTGAGTTTTAATAATGGCTGGCTACTGTATGCAGTTTTGTGCAATAAAATATGCCTCAGCAATTATTGCGTGCCTCGCAGAACAAATTGAATATATCTTTCTCAGTCAAGACATCATAGCAGGCTGAAAACAATAAACTGCAATTTTTCTTTTTGTGGTGACGAAGTGTATAAATTGTGAAAATAACCTGTTTATATATTTCTTATACTATGCAAATGAGCTGCTCCCATGCATGTGAATAAGTGCTTCAATAGTACGACTTGGCAAAGGGCAACAAAAGACTCCTATTAAAACCCTCTAATTCTCAAGCTTGTATTATCTGACGGTATGTCATTTCATTAATGTAAAGAAAGGCAAACTTGATATGTGGAAACCAGTTACAATAGAACATGGCCCTTACACTGTGAAAATGTTTTGTAGCAATAAACTCAATGTGAAGGCCTCCAGATGCGGTGTTGATGCATCAAAACAACCTAGAATAATAGAGGTGCTCCATGGGCTAGATTTGGCAGAATCAAGAATTGGGGGGAGACAAGATACGAATTACATACATTTTAGCTATTCTAGTTTTTTTTTTGTGAGTGCTACAGGTGTTTCAATTCTGTTTTGCTGATTTTCTCAGAAGCCACTTTTTCACGTTTCTCTCATGCACCAACAAGCATAATTATATTGACACGGATGCTTTATCTCTATCCGGTTACCGTATTTCACCGGCTAAAAAATGTTAAAACGTTATCGCTCGGTGCAGGATGCGCCTGAACGTATCGGAAGTTTCGCGAATGTTATCGATGGTTCTGTCTGTTGTCGACGAACCTTGCTAATCTGATTGCATACGCGACACGAGTTGTGTTGTAGTTTCTGGAAGGCGCGCGGGCACCAGCGAATAGGCTGTAACTTTCGACGACTGACGTATGCAAACCGACGCGCTTGACCCGCAGATGAGATTTTTTACGATTGCCGACATTGCTCGCCGCTATCGTTGCCATTGAGCCGGCACTATTTATTTACCGTCACTACTACGTGGCAATATTTCCAACACAGATTCTTTTCAGTTATACCATTGCACGCCTAATTCTTACATAGTTGGCTGTGCAATAAGCTACCAAAAAATGAAATGGTACAACAGTTTTTGATATATGGCATCGTCGTGCAGGTGTTTGCAAAGCGATCTTGCAGACAGACGACGCGCGAGCGCTGATGTCGATATTTTGTACACTATTGTTACTTCAAAAATAAAAACGAACTGTTGCGGCAGGTGTATATTCATTATGCAAACGTGTTTTTTGTATCTAAAAGCACATACAGATCACAACCTTATTGTTTCAAGCTTAGTTTAGAGCAGGCTGTTTTAGGCCGGACTTTGACGGATGAAGACAGAATAGTCCAGCAACAGTGCGCCGCAGCCGAGGAGCGAGCTTCGGCGCGCGTCGGAGCTTGTCTCCAGTGGTTGCGCGCCCTTTCCCTCCAGCCGAAGCGAAGCGACGCGTTCGCTTGCCAGCGCGCGCCGAAGCTTTCGGCGCGTGCCAGTGGTTGGGGCATTAGAGCTGCGTCTAAAATTGGAATGTACGCATATTCACCGTGCCAATTCCTGTACGTGCTTTTAGAGTGTCTTCACCGAAATTCCAATTGCTCGTAATGCTATAGTGACTTGGCAGTCACTTAAAAGGACACCGGTGTCTCTTCTAAGCATAGTAGTTGTGTGGTCTCGACGAAGACCCAGAACAATTTTAACATGTGGTGCTAGCCGCAAGGCTGATAGAAAATAAAACCTGATAGAAAGCCCAAACTAGAAAGATAGATAGAAAAATAGAAAGCCGAAGATAGAAACTGATAAAAAGCCGCAAGGCAGAGCTACTTAGGTAGTGCACGGTAGCCTACAAAAGGGGGTTCACTAAAGCATCGTGAACCATTTCTCCAAGAAAACATACCTTCCAACCACTCGGAAACAAAATCCACCATCGCGGACAACATCAGTCCCTTACCAAGTAAGTATGAGGCTCGGAGCAGGAGTTATGGCGCTTGAAAGTAACCTGGGGCCTGACGAACCAAGCGACTGAGCTATCTTTCCGGGCAATATCCAAGGGTCACGAGTTCAAATCACCTCTTATGTTCCTTTTTGTCCCCAAAATTTTTTTTTTCTTTTTTTTCTTTTTTTCTTTTTAATGTCTTTTCCTTTATTTTATCACTGTACGGGAACCCTCCTTCAAAAAAAAAGATATATATGGTCAATTATATATTGCCACACATATGCAGGTCATAAATACCAGGTTCTCCAGCCGAGTGCCATCCGTGCGGTATAACCGAGCTCAGATTGGTCCACCTTGACTGATCAAATAGGGCACCACTGTAGGTGAAATGAGGAGCACAACTCCTGCGGGACCCGCCGTGGTTGCTCAGTGGCTATGGTGTTAGACTGCTGAGCCCGAGGTCGCGGGATCGAATCCCGGCCACGGCGGCCGCATTCCGATGGGGGCGAAATGCGAAAACACCCGTGTACTTAGAATTAGGTGCACGTTAAAGAACCCCACGTGGTCAAAATTTCCGGAGTCCTCCACTACGGCATGCCTCATAATCAGAAAGTGGTTTTGTCACGTAAAACCCCATAATTTAATTTTTTAACTCGTGCGGGGGCGCTAGAGTATCCGCCTCCCGTGCAAGAGGACCGTGGTTGAAATCCCGGTGCCGCGCAATTCTCCACCGGGAAAAAAAAACCGTGTGTTCAGAAAATTGCACAAACAGGCCTGGAGTGCGGCCTGATCCCGGTGACCAGAACCGGTAACGCACTCTCTCACCAGAGCAGGACTGGCCACCCTGGTGCAGTACTTGGCCACAACCTCCTATATGAATACAACAATGAAACCCCGGCCCTTAGTCCCCAGCAGCCGCGAAGCAACTGACCACGGCGGCGGTCAGATCTGTGACGCTGCAGAGGGTGCTAAGAATACCTGGCTCCGGACAGGCCGCTATTGGAATCTGAACCTGGCAACGTTTAACGTTAGAACGTTATCTAGTGAGGCGAGTCTAGCAGTGTTATTGGAGGAATTAGAGGGTAGTAAATGGGATATAATAGGGCTCAGTCAGGTTAGGAGGACAAAAGAAGCATATACAGTGCTAAAAAGCGGGCACGTACTGTGCTACCAGGGCTTAGCGGAGAGACGAGAACTAGGAGTGGGATTCCTGATTAATAAGGAAATAGCTGGTAACATACAGGAATTCTATAGCATTAACGAGAGGGTGGCAGGTCTTGTTGTGAAACTTAATAAGAGGTACAAATTGAAGGCGGTACAAGTCTATGCCCCTACATGCAGTCATGATGACCAGGAAGTCGAAAGCTTTTATGAAGACGTGGAATCGGCGATGGGTAAAGTCAAAACAAAATACACTATACTGATGGGCGACTTCAATGCCAGGGTAGGCAAGAAGCAGGCTGGAGACAAGTCAGTGGGGGAATATGGCATAGGCTCTAGGAATAGCAGAGGAGAGTTATTAGTAGAGTTTGCAGAACAGAATAATATGCGGATAATGAATACCTTTTTCCGCAAGCGGGTTAGCCGAAAGTGGACGTGGAGGAGCCCGAATGGTGAGACTAGAAATGAAATCGACTTCATACTCTGCGCGAACCCTGACATCATACAAGATGTAGACGTGCTCGGCAAGGTACGCTGCAGTGACCATAGGATGGTACGAACTCGAATTAGCCTAGACTTGAGGAGGGAACGGAAGAAACTGGTACACAAGAAGCCAATCAATGAGTTAGCGGTAAGAGGGAAACTAGAGGAATTCCGGATCAAGCTACAGAACAGGTATTCGGCTTTAACTCAGGAAGAGGACCTTAATGTTGAAGCAATGAACGACAATCTCATGGGCATCATTAAGGAGTGCGCAATAGAAGTCGGTGGTAACGCCGTTAGACAGGAAACCAGTAAGCTATCGCAGGAGACGAAAGATCTGATCAAGAAACGCCAATGTATGAAAGCCTCTAACCCTACAGCTAGAATAGAACTGGCAGAACTTTCTAAGCTAATCAACAAGCGTAAAACTGCGGACATCAGGAACTATAATATGGATAGAATTGAACAGGCTCTCAGGAACGGAAGCCTAAAAACAGTGAAGAAGAAACTAGGAAGAGGCAAGAATCAGATGTGTCCGTTAAGAGACAAAGCCGGCAATATCGTTACTAATATGGATGAGATAGTTCAAGTGGCTGAGGAGTTCTATAGAGATTTATGCAGTACCAGTGGCACCCACGACGATAGTGGAAGAGAGAATAGCCTAGTGGAATTCGAAATCCCACAGGTAACGCCAGAAGAAGTAAAGAAAGCCTTAGGAGCTATGCAAAGGGGGAAGGCAGCTGGGGAGGATCAGGTAACAGCAGATTTGTTGAAGGATGGTGGTCAGATTGTTCTAGAGAAACTGGCCACCCTGTATACGCAATGCCTCATAACCTCGAGCGTACCGAAATCTTGGAAGAACGCTAACATAATCCTAATCCTTAAGAAAGGGGACGCCAAAGACTTGAAAAATTATAGACCGATCAGCTTACTGTCCGTTGCCTACAAAGTATTTACTAAGGTAATCGCAAATAGAATCAGGAACACCTTAGACTTCTGTCAACCAACGGACCAGGCAGGATTCCGTAAAGGCTACTCAACAATAGACCATATTCACACTATCAATCAAGTGACAGAGAAATGTGCAGAATATAACCAACCCTTATATATAGCTTTCATTGATTACGAGAAAGCGTTTGATTCAGTCGAAACCTCAGCAGTCATGGAGGCATTACGGAATCAGGGTGTAGATGAGCCATATGTAAAAATACTGGAAGATATCTATAGCGGCTCCACAGCCAGCGTAGTCCTCCACAAAGAAAGCAACAAAATGCCAATAAAGAAAGGCGTCAGGCGGGAGATACGATCTCTCCAATGCTATTCACAGCATGTTTACAGGAGGTATTCAGAGACCTGGAGTGGGAAGAATTGGGGATAAAAGTTGATGGAGAATACCTTAGCAACTTGCGATTCACTGATAATATTGCCTTGCTTAGTAACTCAGGAGACCAATTGCAATGCATGCTCACTGACCTGGAGAGGCAAAGCAGAAGAGTGGGTCTAAAAATTAATCTGCAGAAAACTAAAGCAATGTTTAACAGTCTCGGAAGAGAACAGCAGTTTACGATAGGTAGCGAGGCACTGGAAGTGGTAAGGGAATACATCTACTTAGGGCAGGTAGTGACCACGGATCCGAATCATGAGATTGAAATAACCAGAAGAATAAGAATGGGCTGGTGTGCGTTTGGCAGGCATTCTCAAATCATGAACAGCAGGTTGCCACTATCCCTCAAAAGGAAAGTGTATAACAGCTGTGTGTTACCAGTACTCACATATGGGGCAGAAACCTGGAGGCTTACGAAAAGGGTTCTACTTAAATTGAGGGCGACGCAACCAACTATGGAAAGAAGAATGATGGGTGTAACGTTAAGGGATAAGGAAAGAGCAGATTGGGTGAGGCAACAAACGCGGGTAAATGACATCTTAGTTGAAATCAAGAAAAAGAAATGGGCATGGGCCGGACATGTAATGAGGAGGGAAGATAACCGATGGTCATTAAGGGTTACGGACTGGATTCCAAGGGAAGGGAAGCGTAGCAGGGGGCCGCAGAAAGTTAGGTGGGCGCATGACATTAAGACGTTTGCAGGGACAACATGGCCACAATTAGTACATGACCGGGGTAGTTGGAGAAGTATGGGAGAGGCCTTTGCCCTGCAGTGGGCGTAACTAGGCTGATGATGATGATGATGATGATGATGATGATGATGATGATGATGATTACACAAGCGAAACACTAGTCGAATTTTCTTTTTTCTTGTTGCTTCCTTTATTATTTATGGCCACTAACGTCCAGCTCATTGACTACCCGGTTTCTCCAGTTGAGTGCAATTTATGCGGTTTATCAGAAAGCAGATTGGTCTGCCTTGAACGGCATTAGGGCCGTTCAAGGCAGACACTACACTTCACTAGAAATGCTCCATCTGTGGCTTTATCATTTATCAATATTCTTCTCATTTATCGTTCATCAATATGCGACTGAACATTGTGAATAGCCAACCGCGAACGCGAGTTTTTCGGACGACAAGAGACAGGCAAACGCGACGAGCGGATCATACGACACTCGGGGCCTCTCGGTAAGTGCTGAAAAACTTTACCCTTTTTTATTTTTAGACACAAGTGTTAGGCGCTGTTCAAATTCAGCGAAAATATATCGTGTACCTAGGCGCACTGAAGACCGCGTGCATGCGTAATATGCGGCAAACAAGAGGCTAGGACAACCGAGAATCGACACTATGTCGTGCAATCTATACCGATCAGCAAAAACCCGCAAAGGGCGGACAAATTAGCGGGTCTGTTACGCATGCAAGGCCCTCTGGGCCGTACTTATCGATGACAAGGTAGCCTAGCCGCCTGCGCGATTATCTTACTGAGCTATGTCTTATTCTCGGTTGCGGTAGGCGGAAGTTCAAATCCCCCCCCCCTTTTTTTTAAGATGGTGTGTCTGCGTATGACATTCTCCAGTGCACCACATGTGCAGGCTTGGAGTGGCACCTGACACCGGCGAAAGATGCCGAGAGCACGTGGGGCTGTACTAATCCCGGTACAACCAAATTAGGAAGGCCCACTAAGCTTGAACAGACACTCGTGCACCAGAACAGGAATTGGCCTCCCTGGTGCAGTATTCGGCCACAACCTCCCTAATGAAATAATCTCAATGAACCAACGGATTTCAGTTCCCAGCGGCTGCGGAACACTTGACCAAGGCGGCGGTCAGACTTGCAACGCAGCAGAGGGTGCTAAGAATGTCTGGGTCCGGACAGGCCGCCAATGGAAACTGATCCTTGCAACGTTTAAAACCCGAACCCTCTCGAGTGAGGCTAGCTGAGCATGCATGCAGGACTCTTCGAAGACCTATCAGACATTGTTTGGGATATTATCGGCCTTAGTGAGATTAGAACTGGTGAGCCTTACACATTGCTTAATAACGGCGATGTCCTCTGCTATAGAGGTCTCCCGGATGAGAAGTGATACGCGAAATGATTCCTAATCCATAAAGACATAGCGGGTAACATTGACGAATTCTACAGCATCAACGAGAGGGTAGCAGTAGTCGTAATCAAACTCAATAAGAGGTATGGATTAAAGGTAGTACAAACCTACGCTCCAACGTTCAGTCACGACGATGAAGAAGTAGATCAGTTTTATGAAGATGTTCAATTAGTGATGAGAAAAGTGTAAGCATGGTATACAGTAATAATGGGGGACTTCAATGCAAAAGTGGGGGAAAAGCAGGTGGGTGAACAGGCAATTGGCAAATACGGTGTCAATTCTACAAACGCTAGAGGAGAGATACTGGTAGAATTCGCAGAAAGGAATAAATTGAGAATAATGAACACTTTCTTCGGGAAACGTAGCAACAGAAAATGGACATGGAAAAGTCCTAATGGTGTTACAATAAATGAAATTGGCTTCATACTTTCTTCTCGGGTGCGATCGCGCAAACAGCTCGCTCTTCCGTTCGTTCGGTCTGGCTACGACGTCACAAAGTGGACCGTCCGCAACATTTGTGAGAACGGGAGGGAGAGCACAGCCAATAAACGAGCGAGCCCAGCCCCGGAAGTATGCGTCACCAATTTGGGCTTCGATCGGGGACGATATATTAAGTGCAGAATGTTTGTGATGCTTTAATAATTAAACACGTAATATAAGAAAAAAATTCTAACTGTTGCAACATATAATCTGCCTCGGAAATTTCATGCGAGAGAAGAAAACTAATTTAAGCGGCATATATTTTGGTTTAGTCCGCTAGGTGGTATCGCACACGCCAAAACAAATTGGCGGGAGCGCGCAGTTCAGTTGGCGATCATCGACTGCGAATCGTTATGTCGTCGCACAAAAACGTAAGACTTGGCCCGCACGTGTCGCCGCATCAACGCGAACTGTTGGTCGCGTTCATGGAGGGTCACCCGTACCTTGTGCCGACATCGTGTGCGCTGGCCCAAGAGTGCACGGTCGAGCGCAGGCGGCAGCTCAGGAGCGAGCTTGCCGCCCTGCTGAACGCAGAAGGCCCGGCCTTCTGTCAGGTGGCAGAAGGCCGGGTGTTTTGGCAGGCGTTTTGCCGCCGCAGCTTCCGCAAGTGAAAGGTGAGTGCGAGGAGTGGTTCTGTTGCTCGCGATATTTACAATGCTGTCCATAATTGCAGCGGCACGGGCGGAGGCCGCCTGCCCGGCCTTCGTGGCCGTGTCCTCAATTTGGTTGGCACCTCCACGGTGACGGGAGTGTGCGAGCCTACTATAAAAGATGAAAGCGTGCAAAAAATGGCAGATCGTGAGTACTTACGATTATGGTATTAAATGCGTAGAACCCTTTTCTTGACATGAAGCCCGCAGTCTCGCCCGGACTGAGTCCTTCAGGCTGTTTGATCGCTATGAGCGTCCCGTCAACACACGCCACTACACCGGGAATGCGGCCGCGATCCGCAAAGGCCGCATTTGCACTAGCCTTGCCGGCCGTGGTCAACGGGAAGTTCACCCAACCCTGTTGCCGGCCCACCACGGTTATTGCTTCCGCAACTGCGTGAATGCTCTCGCTCACGGAAGCCTGCCCCATGGATACGAATTCTTCACGGCCAATGGATCTTCAGAAGCTCCCCGTCGCGAAGAAACGGAGAGCACAAAGCACCTTGTCTTGCGTCGTGATGCCGCCGGTCCGAAGGCCACCGACGGCGTCTTCCAATTGCTCGCAGAGCCACCGCACAGTGCTCCTCGAGAGCCTGAAGTGCTCGCGGAACTCTTCCTCTGTAAGCTTGTAAAATGCGACAAGAAAGATGCGTCGCCGAAGCTGCCCGAGAGACTCCAACAGCGCGACAATAGGAGCGGCCATCGTGACTAGTAAGCGCCAAACCGCCGAACAATAAACGCGATTCTCTGAGCACAACGTGAAACCGCAAGCATTCTCGACAAATGCGCTCAGATAAATCAAAATTAAAAAAAAATAACACTGTTTGTACTGATCACATTTAAGTTCACTGTGATCACAGTTGTTTTCAATAATTAACATCGCTAACGTTCTGCGATGGCGGATCGCGTTTTAATCTCGAAAAACTGGACCCCCGCCAGGGCCAGCCATGTTCGGCGAGCGACGACATTATGAGCAGACGACAGGCGCATCGTCTGCTACTAGCGCTGCTATGGAAACGGCCATTGATTCTTCGAAACGAATGCCCTTGTCGACCGTTCCACGATAACGGCCGATTCCACTCGGTCTTGGAATCATTGACAGGAGTGTGACGTAAGCGCATTTTGTGGTCCCGCCCCGGCGCAATGGCGGCCGTGACGAAACGCGCGGGCGCCAGCGAATCGCGAGAGGGCAAACGAGAGAACGGAAAAGCGAGCTGTTTGCGCGATCGCACCCCAGATCCCAGCATAGTACAGGATGTAAAAGTGAGAGGTAGGGTAAAGTGCACTGATCATAGGTTGGTGAGGGCTAGGATTCACCTCAATTTGAAGCGAGAAATAGTTAAATTGGTCAAAAAAAGGTCAACTTAGAGGCAGTAAGGGTAAAAGCAAATAAATTTATGCTGGTACTTGCAAACAAATATGCAGCCTTAGAACAGAGAGCTGATGCTGATGACATAGAGGTAATCAATGAAACTATAACGAGGCTGGCTTCAGAGGCTTCAAGGCAAACAGTAGGCAAGCTCTCCCAAGTAACAAAGAACCTAATAAAGAAACGACAAAGAATGAAAGTGTGAAACTAAAGAGATAAGATTGAATTCGCTGAACTGTCAAAACGGATCAAACAAAGCGAAAATAAGTGATATCAGAAATTATAACGTGAGAAAGACTGAAGAAGCCGTTAAATATGGATGCAGCCTGAAATCAGTGAGAAGGAAACTTGGCATAGGACAAACCAAGATGTATGCACTGAAAGATAAGCTAGGTAACATATCAGCGATCCCGAAGGTATAATAAAAGCAGCGGAATAATTATATACTGACCTTTACAGTACGCAGAGGACTCAGGAGCACTGTATTCGGAACAATAATGAACAGTATACAGAAACTCCTCCTATATCTAGAGATGAGGTCAGAAAGGTCTTGCAAGCCATGAAAAGGGGAAAAGCGGCAGGAGAGGATGGAATAACAGTCGATTTAATCAAAGATGGAGGAGACATAATGCTAGGAAAACTGGCGGCTCTCTATACGAAGTGTCTATCGACTGCTAGGGTCCCAGAAAATTGGAAGAATGCAAACATCATAGTAATCCACAAAAAGGGTGACGTTCAAGAACTAAAAAATTATCCCCATTAGCTTACTCCCAGTATTGTATGAAATATTTACCAAAATGATCTCCAATAGAGTAAGGGCAACACTGGACTTTAGTGAACCAAGGGAGCAGGCTGGCTTCAGGAAAGGTTACTCTACAATGGATAAAATCTATATCATTAACCAGGTTATCGCGAAATCCACAGAGTACAATAAGCCGCTCTGTATAGCTTTCATAGATACGAAAAAGCATTTGATTCAGTGGAGATACCAGCAGTCACAGAAGCACTGCGTAATCAAGGAGTACAGACCGCTGACGTAAATAACGTGGAAAATATCTACAGAGATTCCAAAGCCACCTTAATTCTACACAAGAAAAGTGGGAAGATACCTATCAAGTGAGTGGTCAGAGAAGGAGACACAATCTCTCCAATGCTATTCACTGCGTGCTTAGAAGAATTCAAGCTCTTAAACTGGGAAGGCTTAGGAGTAAAGATCGACGGCAAATAACTCGGGAACCTTCGGTTTCATTATCAGTGTTGTGAAACTTGGCTTAACCAGTGTACAGCTTACCAACCCTTACCAGTACTTTTGTCAACCTTATCAGACTAGACCCGACTCTTATCAACCCTTACCAGTTGTTTTGTCAACCTTATCAGAAGAGACGCGACCCTTACCACTCTTATTCATTGTCATCAATCGAAATCAATCCGACCTCTATCAACCCTTATCGGTTGGTATCAAACTTGACTCAATCGATCGGATCCTTATCAAACCTTACCTGTCCTTAGCACCCTTGTAGGATATGAGACCTTTATGAGCTCCTACTGTCCTTATCAAACTTATCGTACTTGATCCGACCCTTATCAACCGATATCTATTAACATTACCATAATTGATCTGACCATTATAAGCGCTTACTACTCTTCAGCATCCTAATAATTCAGGTCGAAACACTATCAACCGCGATGAGACCCGTATAACCCCTCATATCTAGTTATCGCCTTTATCAGATCATTGATTGCTTACCTGTCTGTGTGGCGCGACATGAAGCGCGTGAGCCCTTATATATCGGTGGCAACTTGATCGGCGAAGGCACGCCCTAACGGAAGGCGCATCCCGCGACCACAGAAACGCAACGGGCATGTGGAGTGCTTGGCATTAAGTTTTTGTAAAATCAGAATTTTCTTGATGTCGACAATGCACCAAGTCAGCTCTAGGTGTTCTTCTAGAGATGACTTTTATTTCACCATCACCAAATATTTCAACAAAGCCTTCATAGAAAGAATGTTTCATGCATTAGTTTCTTTATAGTGATTTGTCCCAACATGCATTCCCAACGAACTGTCCTTATTGGGTGTGCATAGAAATGCTTACGCATTTAATATTGTTCGTATCTTATGTTTGCAAAAACAGCTGCGTAATGACACGTGTACTTGTTTATCTTTCTCGGCTGAGCGTTTTTCACCGTCTAACAAATGTTATCGCTCAGCGCAGGCCACGCCTGCAGGTATCGGAAGTTTTCGAATGTTATCTATTGTTATATCCGCTGTCTGTTGTAGCCGAACCTTGTGTAGTCTTATTGTATTCGGGATATGGGGGGTGGGGATTCGCGCATCAGACAGTTAGAAAAATGTGCATTTAACGTCCAGAAATTTCCGTCTGTATCAAACATGTCAAAGACTGCACTAAGCGAACAGTTCAGCAGCAGCTCTTACCGCCTATGAAAGCCGCTTAGCAGCACTTTCAAGAGAGATAGAGATTATTACGGCGAAAAGCCGCGATTATCTAGCCTCAAGACGGCCCGCTGCCAAGAGCTATTAGACAGTTTCAGTTGAGCGTCCGCAACCACCCACGTACGCAGCGCGCGAGCTCGTGCGTACTTTAACGATTCACTTTAAGCACCCTACTAAATAACCGTAACCAAAGCTGAAGGCTGAAACAAGGGCCCACTTGGACGAGAGCTGACCCGTTGTGGGCCTGATGATCCCTCGAAACAAAGGATGCTTCACCCACAGACATGCAGCTGTGGCGGGTGCTGTTCACGCCTCATCATTCACTTCAAGGCAACGTCGCCCTCCGACTACCGAGAAGGCTGGTCTCCCGATCCTGACAGAAGAGGCCGGTTATTGATGACAGGGTCATTGTTAAGGTCGCTCTGGGAAAGGACGTGAACAGCGGGTTCACCGTTTGTCACGTGGTTGCCCCGTATTGGGCAACAGTGGGACGTTAAGAGCGGGTGACGGTGGGACGATAGAGATAGGAGGTGGTGAAGGCTTCGGCGTTTTGTGACTGGCCAGGGAATTCTCTCGACGACAGAAACAGGCATAAAAAGCGGATCTGGAGTACGGTGAAGGTGTGCTACGACGGGGACATGTGCTCCGACGCATACGTGTGCTACTGCTCATGCTCCAACTGTTACTCGTGCTAGTACACAACATGTAACCTCTCAAATTGTAAAAATGTAAAAGAAAACGATTTTCTCATTTTATGCACTTGCCCCGGACTTCTAGATAGCCGGCACCTGGCACATCACCAGCTATGACAATAGACAGTTTTAGTACTGCGTACGTTGCGTTCGCAACGGCGCTGCGTACGTAAGATTGCTACGTTCTGGAAAGTGCGCATGTGCAGAACGCAACACGAACGGTACATGATGCGTACGCGGCCGCTGCATACGCACGCATCCGATTCTTGCGTGCGTACGTGGGGAGCCTTGCGTGCTGCTCTCGTGGTTTTCGCTTGTTCGGGAGAGCGCGAGACAAGAGTTTCGCGATATGGCACAGTCAAAGGCGACCAGAGGAAGGCTATACTTCTCAATGGCCTACGATCTGCCTTTGCTGCGTGAAGTGAACGCGCAGAAGCCATCCCCGGATCCTGCACGACGGAAATGCACAGCAAAAATGTTAATTCTGTTTTTGAGAGAAAGAGAGAGAGAGAGAGAGAAACTTTATTTTCATGTTCGGTGGTAACGTGGAAAGGCCCTCAGTCCAGAGCCTCGCTTGCGGCATTTTTCAGTGCAGCACTGATAAACGCCGCAAGGTACCTTTGGTTGTCGGCGCTGGCTGCTTCTGTCAGCCACCCGGCATGGGGTTTAGGGGAAAGATTTGTGGGGTCAGGAAGGGGAGGGGGGTGGTCCACAGGACTAGAGGATATGGGATGTGTTCGGGTGTTCGCCACAGTATCGGCAGGGTGGGGGATCTTCAGGTAAGAGGCCGCGGAGGAGGTGCATTCGCGCTGGTGTAGGGAGTGTTTCAGTCTGGGCCTCACGAATCAGTACATATCAGTACTATCAGTACTCAGTACGAATCAGTACGAATCAGTAAAGTACATAAAGCACTTTGCTGAGCTTGGGGAACTTGCGTCTTGCCTCTTGATATGGCCGCAGAAGCAGGGGAGCCCACCTTTTCGTCTGGGCTGGTCGCGGAATGCAGGGTGCCTCGTTCAAAGTCTCGCAGGCGAGCTGATTAGCTCTTTCATTTTCCGGCAGCCCGTCATGACCAGGTATCCAGATGATTTCCAGAGGACCCTGAAGGTGCTCTTGAATAAATGTCGAAATGTGGGCCGGGAGATCGTTGTGCAACAATTTTCTGCAAGCCGCCATGGAGTCGGTAAATATGATTCTTGGGTAGGCTGAGTTACTAAGGGGCATGTGTTTGATCGCAGTTGCGATGGCTCTCAGTTCCGCTAAGGTCGGATCTGTCTCTGGGAGTAACTGGAGGTTGTTATTCACGACTGCTATAGCGGAGCCCCGTGCACCAACGCTAGCATCAGCGTAGAAGTATATGCCGACAGGGTGTCTTGCCGTCTACCTCTTGAAGTAGTCAACTCGCTGTCGTCGCCTCTCCTTGCCTCGTTCTGGATTCATGTGGCGTGGCAGTGGAGCTATGGTTAGAAGTTCGCGTTGTTTCGGTGGTAGTGGGCGCGTGTTTCAGAAGGGGCGCAGCTTCTGGATGATGACCGATGCTGTGGAGGGTGTGCGTACCTTGACACGTGCGCTGCAAACGCAGTTCTTGGCGACGACGATGAATGCTGACTAGTTCCGCCACCGTGTTATGGCAACCGATGTCAAGTAGGAGCTTAGTGCTGGTACTAAACGGGATGCCGATGACCAGCTTTGTCGCCTTCCTGATGAGCGCATCAAGGCGATTGATATCTTGCTTACGGAGATTGGTATAGGGCAGGTGATAGTGCAGGCGCGACATAATTATTGCGTTTCTTAGTTGAAGCATATCCTCCTCTTTCACTCCATTTGCTCGGTTGGAGACCCTACGCATCATGTGCAGCACCTGTTCTCCTTGCCTGAGCAGGTGATGCACCGTCGCTGCGGGACCTTCATCTTTCTGGATATGGAGACCGAGTACCTTAATACATTTTGGTTGGGAAATCGGTACGCCTTCGTTTACAATTTGTATGGTGGGCGGTTTCCATCTTTTGTGATGGACCAGTAGCAACTCAGATTTTTCCGGCGCACATCTAAGGCCAATAGTTTGAGCAGCCTCATGCACCCTGTTCATAGCCTGTTGGAAAGTTTCTTGGATATGCACTGGTGAACCCGTGTTGATCCAGATGGTGATATCATCTGCGTAGATCGCATATTTGATGTCGGGGATGTCTCGTAGCGCTCTATGGACTACGCACATGGCAAGATTAAAGAGAGTGGGCGAGATCACGGAACCTTGCGGGATACCTCTCTGCGGATGGGGATACTGTTGTGAGGTGATGTCGCCTACTCGTAGCGTGTACGTGGGACTCCGTAAGAAGTCCCTAATATAGTTATACAGCTTGGTTCCGCAGCCAGTAGCTTCGAGCTCTTGCAGCATAGCATCGTGGTTAACACAGTCAAAAGCTTTCTTGAGGTCTATGGCAAGAATAGCTTTAAGTTGAGCGCTGCTTCTTTCCTTCGTGATTTCTTCGTGTAGCTGAAGCAGAACGTCTTGAGTAGAAAAGTGATGTCTGCATCCAATAAAATTATGGGGTAGGTGTTGTAAATGCTCAAGGTGACTAAGAAGTCTGTTAAGCACGATGCGCTCCATTAGCTTACCGACGCATAATGTTAGCGATATTGGACGTAGATTCGCTATGGCTTGGGGCTTGCCAGGCTTCGGAATGAAAATGATGCTGGCTGCCTTCCACTCTTCTGGCAAGCTGCCCGTGTCCCACACATTGTTAATTTGCCGAAGTAAGAATGCATGATCGGCTTCTGTAAGGTTGCGGAGCTGTGTTGTCGTAATTTGGTCTGGTCCTGGCGCTTTATTCGGCTTTGCTTCTGCTAAGGCACGCTGTAGTTCCGCTAATGTGATTGGGCCGGTGAGACCCTCATTTTCTGGCTCTGCGCTTTTGTAGTCGGCATACTGTGGTTGCGCTGGATCCGCAATGTGTGTTGTTATAAGCTCGTTGAATATGTCATCGGTAAGCTCAAATGTTTCGAGCAGTTTTCGGAGCTTATGGGACGTTTCCGTCTTTGTCTGGGTTGGGTCAATGAGTGATCGGATGAGATTCCACGTGGAGCTCATATTCAATGTGTCATTGAGCTTGTTGCACGTATCGTACCACTGCTCACGAGTGAGATGTTATGTGTAGTGGACGATCTGCTCGTTGAGCGTGTTGATGCGTGAGCGTAGTTTTCGATTGAGCTTAATTATTTCTTTTCCATCTCTTAATGAGGGCATGTCGTGCCTCCCAGAGATGAAGAAGATGCTTGTCCGTGCTTGGTTGCTCCCACTTCTCTATCATTTCCTTCGTGTGTGACTGGATTCGTTGCCTGAACATCTCTACCCAATCTTTCAAGTGCATGTTTTGGAAGTCTCCTACATGTGTCTTTCGGAACTCATTCCAATCCGTGAGGCGATGCTTGCGCTGGGCGTTTTGGGAATCCTTTGATTTGCAGAAACATCTGTATGACAGTGTGATCACTCGTTAAAGTATCGTGCGTGTTAACCCATTGCGCTGACAGTCGTCCTTTAATGAAGGCGAGATCGGGCTTTGTATCTCTTTCAACGGAGTTTCCGTGCCGCGTCATGGAGTCGGTCTCGTTAAGGAGAGTTAGCGGGGCCTGCTGCAAATGGTATAGTAGTGTGGATCCTTTGGAGGAGTTTTTTGTGTATCCCCATGAAGTGTGTGGCGCGTTGAAGTCGCCTGCTATTAGATGATCAAAATACTTCGTTGGCCGCAGATTCGCAACCTCCTTGAAGTCTACTTTCTGTTTTGGTGGGCTATAAACATTTGTGATGAATAAGTGGGGTTGTGCTTTGCTCTTGACAATTTTAGTTGGAAAGACGCGTACAGTGGGGCTCTGTTCCATGCTGTGGACAACATTTGCCGCTATATCTTTACGAATAAGAAAGGCCAGTGCAGAATTATGGCTATACGCCGTATAGCCTGCAAGATGAGGTGTTTGGTTAGTTTCCTGGAGTAGGAGAATGTCGGGTCGACGATCTTGAGCGGCAATGTACTGCGTGAGAAGGCCCCGTTTTCGAGCAATCCCTCTACAGTTCCACTGCCACACCACCAGATTAGTCGCCATTGTTGTACTGATGATTTTGCGGAGCGCCCGCTGTAGGGTAAGGAGTGGGTCGCGTTACGCTGGTAGATCGACGTGCTTTGGGTCGTTCGCACTCTTCCTGGCGCGGTAATGCGGCCATCGCAGCCTGCACTTGTGTTGAGACCATCGCCTCTGCCTGGCTCCTGAGGAGCTCGTTGAACAGGGAGCGTATTTGGCTCATTATTTGTTGAGTGTATGTTTTTAGCGCCTCCTCAACTTAAGCAGCAACCTGTTGAGCTATCTTGGCCTCTAGACCGCTTTGCCTTTCTTTCATTTGGTCCCTTAGTTGCTTAAAATCTGCTTCTAGGTGTTGTAGGGCTGTTGTGTGGTATCTTGCCATTTTCATTGCCGGTTGTAATGACGCTGGTTCTACTTCCTGTGCTAAGGGTTGCTCTATATCACCCAATGGTGTAGCTTCAGGTGCGTGTGCCTCTGCTTGCATGTCCATGCCTTCGGTAGGCTCTAGTGATTGTGACGATAGTGTCGACATTTGGTTAGGTCTGCGGGTTTGAAGTAGAGCGTTCTTATAATATTTGGCTGCTTTTTGAGCTCGTGTTCGAACTTGAGATGCATAGGTCACGGGGGGAAAAGGGGAGGTGCCAGGTGACTGACTCACGTTTCGCTGGTTTGCGGGTTGCTCGTCTTGTTGACCTCGGGAATGGTTGTGATCCGGAGACTGGCTGCCACCTCCGAGCCGGTTGCAGGACTGGCCGCCGCTCCCGGACTGGCCACTGCTGCCGGACTGGCTTTGGTCCCCGAAGTGGCCCCGGCCCCTGGAATGGCCGCGTACCCTAGATCGGCTGCGGCCCCTGGATCGGCTTCTGCCTCTGGAGCGGCTGCGGCCCCTGGACTGTTAACGGCTTCTGGAGCTACTTCTGTCTCTCGATGTGTTGCCGGAGTTGCGTTTTGGACTTGGGCTTCGCCTTGCGATGGTGACTGTTTTCATTTACTTGTCGTCCTTTCGTTGTTTCAAACGCTTCAGGTAGGCCGCTTCTCTGACCGCTTCATCAGCGGCTCGTCGCACTACACAAGTCGGGTCATCGGTCTTGTGGTCCTTGCCACAATTAGGGCAGCCTGGTTTGCAGTCATGTTCCCCTACAGGATCTCCGACAGACGTTCCACATGTTCTGCACCTTTGTTTTCCATTGTCGCGACAAACGTCTGATCGGTGTCCTATAGCAAAGCATGTTGAGCAAAATTGCGCCTTGGGTCGGTGAGGGACGCAGCGGTATACACCTCCGCCGAAGATGACCTGGCGAGGTACATGTGAGCCCTTCAAAGTTATGATTGCAGTGGCTGTTCTACCAACCATACGAGCCGCAATAATTTCATAATTCGGGGCTTGGAATTGACGTATCAATTCTTCGGTTGGGGTGCTCAGTTCCACGTTGGGAATCACACCTCTACGCGAGTTATGGGGCGAATCGATATAGATGTGGACAGGGTAAGTTTAGCCATTAAGAGTGGTTTCATTAATGCGCTAGAGCTTTTCTGTCGCCGAGGGGTCATCACTGGTTATTATAGCCAAGTTCTTTTGTTTTTTGATGTCTACTGAAGCGGCGCGAGCCTCTGCAGCAGTCAGAGCTGCTGAGACGCTTAGCGCGTCGTGAAGCGTTCGTGGGCTCCACTGAGGTAAGAAAAATTGGAGGACGCTTAAGCTTCGCCTTCAAGAGTGGAACGCGACAGCGCTCCCGTCGACCCGCCAAGGGGTGTAAGACAATGGGCTACGGCGCAGCGACTACGCGCCCCGCATCGGACGCGGTGAGCGTCGAGCAACGCAGCGTTCGGCGCGACAACGAAATGTGCGCCTGAGCAAGCGACGCACGCCTGAGCCTTAACAGCTCGTTTTTAAGGCAACACCGCGTTCACTAGAGGCGCTTTTGTACCGCTTTGAAGCATCGAACTCGTGGCTCAGTGGTAACGTCTCCGTCTCACACTCCGGAGACCCTGGTTCGATTCCCACCCAGCCCATCTTGGAAGTTGCTTTTTATTTATGAAGTGCCTGCCGTGATTTATCGCTCACGGCCAACGCCGCGGACGCCGACACCGACACCGACGCCGACGACACCGGCTTTTCTGCGACACGAGCTCCTTAACGCTATCGCGTTAAAAGGCCAGTTGGCGGACGCAAAATGAGCGTTGCAACGTGCTGCGTACCTTTGGAACGTTTTCATACTCGGGTGATCCATCCATCAGCGTCAGTGACGAATTTCGGGGCCATTGCTGCTGAAGGAGTGCGGGCCTTTGGCGTACTTGACGGTAGGCCTACTCCCCTGGCCGTCAGGGCTAGCTGAGCGCCCTGCCAGGTCCGTGACAAAAGCACAGAAACTCACAGTACGTCGGTCCGATCACAGCAGAAGTTGGCCAAAATGTTCGGATGATTTTCTAGAGGAGCCGAGCCGTCTCTGAGGACTTGTCCTTGTCGAATGAGTTGGCATTCGGGTCTTTCCTGTGGAGCGGTGCGTAGGCACGTATGCTCGGGCAGGAGCGACGCTCGCGTCGCCTCTGTTTTTGAGAAAGGCTTCAGTGTGCCCTGTTTGCACAAATGTCTCGACCCCCTGTTGGCGCAGCTCGTCGCAAATGACCGTGCCAGTCTCAGAAAGTGAGTATTCGGTTTTTATTTTTCTGGATATGATTCGTGTATTGCACCCGTATTAAACGCAGATACTTTTAAAAACCTAAATATAGTTCGATGTAGTGGGAACACGCACATTGGCGAGATACACAGCGTCTATAGTTCGACCGGTGGTTCGACGCGCTGGCGGACACGGCCAACGCTCTCCGACGCGCCCGGCATCTAACAACGCTCGCCCGCTTACGTACGTAGGCATTTCCCAGTACTAAAAGCCGTGACGTGACACGCGCTCTTACATCCCACAAGGCGCTTGCTTGCTGCCTACGTATCGTCATGATGCAGTACTAAAACTGCCTAATATAACGACCGCTCGGACACCCGAAACCCAACAACGGCTTGAACACGATGAGCCATGCTACCCTGAGTCCCAACAGTAAGCGCGCGCGCATGAAGCCGCAGTAGTTGGCGGGACGCAAACGTTGAGAAAAGGGCTGCATACTTGTATGCGCAGGAGCCGGTAGTGTGCTACTCAGTGCCGCTATATACCAGCTTCTGAAGCTGTGTAGAATATCAGCCGCCATGGAATCAAATCACAAGCCGGAATCATAACTTCGGCAAGAGTCATATGGAAAAATGTACTCTCGTGGACACGCGAGAACGTCCCGCAAAGCCCGTTGTGCCCGCAGCAGACGCTGCGCAATTTTTAAAAAAGTTGCGGGCGCACGCCAGAGACCGTGCGTGCTCCTGCGTACTGCGCATACGCACTGCTGCCTCCGCGGCCTTCCTGCGTACGCAGAGCAGAGCTGCTGCGGACACCCAACTGAAACTTATTTTTCGTTGGGCGTCCGCAACCACGCGCGTACGCAGCGCGCGAGGTTCTGCGTACGTAGCTAAGCTCGCGCGCAAGAAACGGCAATAGCTGGGCGAGCGCTAAAGTTCAAAAGGGGATTGATTGCTGATTTGAACGCGCAGGACCCGGTACTCTCGCTATATGCCAACTTCTGAAACTGTGTAGCCAGTATCAGTCACCACGAAGTCAACCACAAGCCGCAGTCATGTCGTCGGCAAGAGCCATATAGAAAAATGCGGTCTCGTGGTCACGCCAGATTGTCCCACAAGAGCGCGTAGCTGACGCTACGCAGCTTTTGAAAAGCTGCGGGCGCACGCAAGAGACCATGCGTGCTCCTGCGTACTGTGCATGCCCGTCGTCTCCTCCGCAGGTTTCCTGCGTACGCAGAGCTGCTGCGCACGCCCAACTGAAACTGTCCATTGTCTTGACCGCATGGCACATGCGACAGCGTTATCAATCGGAGGCAGCAGAAACGTCGCAGATTGTCTTGATGCCTGCAGTGTGCGTTCGTATGACGATTACACACCGCATCGAGGTCCTAGCTATGACAACGCGCTAACAAAGACGGCGCTTAGTGCGTCCGGCTGAACTCGGACAGTCCATTGATACCTTAGACGGCGCACTCCTAAATGTGGCCTCGCAACTTTGTGGCCTTTTCCATTCCGGGAACTTTCACGAGATCTATACTCCGTGTGGGATGGCAGGTTGGACTCCCGTCTACAAGTATCGTGCACAGTATTATGCAAAGTGTGTTCTTTCTGCTTAGGTAGTTGTATCATTTATTACGAGTTAGGACTGATTGCTTTCGCGACATCTGCAGCACGTCGTTCACGATCTCGACCATTTCGTAGTTTTTGCTTGACTGATTTTTCTTCGCGAGAATCTTTATTATAAGTGCTTGTGTGTCTTACCGCGTTTCCAAAATAAGCCCTTCATTTTGCGCATGGTGTTCTGTGGGTCTTACGTGTGGCCCCGGCGTGGTTTGCATGAGCTCCGTTTTGCGAGGCGAGTGCCCGCAAGCAAGGGTAGGAATCTCGCCAAAGTAGTCCAACTGGGCAGTCCGCTGCCCCACCTTGCGGGGAGCAGCAGCCAAACAACAGTGTCTACCGTTACCCGCAGCCCAGGCGGGTGGAAGTTCTGGGCTTCACGTAGGTGTGCTTAGCGAGAACACTGGCACCAGTTTCGAGACATCCGCACTCCAACTTTGTCAAAAGGAACGTTGTTCCTACACTTAGTCTTGTAATTCATTTGATCAGGAAGGATATTAACCGTAACTCAAATGCATTTCTCTGCGGCTATGCTGAGGCTGAAGCTGATAATAATCTCGGGATGCCTACTAAGAGTTCGTCCCTTGTCCACTGACTGGCTTCAATTCTGGGATTGCAGCGTTTGTTCTACCACAAGTAGTGTTAGAACAATTTGAGTTTTCTACATAATTATTCACATTATGTGTGAATATCACACACGTACTGAAGTCCTCCGCCATTAGTAGTAAAGACGTTTTCTCCACTGCGCTGTTGTAAGGAAATTCCGACTCATCCACTTCGAAATACATGGTTAAAAGGCAAGAAATAGAAGCTCTTCTAGTTTTTCTCAAGTGCTATCCAACGCAGAGTGCCGTCAGGTGTCGCTCTTCGCTACAGCTGAACGGAAACGCAAAGACTGCAGAATCTTCATTATGGTCACTTCGGTCTGTCAGAAATAAGTTCTACCGCGTGTTTAACGTGTTTAAATTTTATAGATGTGAATGCGTGTAAAAGCGCAAATGTTTTTATCAAGGCGCCCAATCGATGAAATTTTTATAAAATGGCTTCCACGTGATATTAGCAGAAGCTAATTTCTTATAGGCAGAAGCAAGCGCTATTTAAACACAAGAAGACAAGTAATTATTACCGTGCGCCATCTAGTTTTCGTGCTTTTCGGATAGTTTATAGCATAACTAAAGCAACATAAATTACTTGGTCAGTGTCAAGATTATGAAAAGCCACGTGGACGACATTTTAACCGTTGAAAAGATACAATAATGAAATTTCTTCCCTGCATTTGTTCAAGAAATAACACAAAATGATAATGTTTTAAATTGGCTGTATGGAATCGTAAGAAACACAGCTATTTCAAACCACACATTTAAGTGAAACACACTTCCTTACGTTCTGCATGCCTTAACCGCTTTAACGAGTGCCATGGTCGTTGCAACGACTAGGCATAACAGTAGCGATGCCAAAATGTTGCTAAATCGCTGCCTGTTTTTTCGCGCTGATTTTTGGATGCTTTCAAGGATGTTTCTGCGGCGACGCGGCCCTTTCTTTTTTCCTTTGCTGCGACACGTAGGTGTGGTCGACGGTGTGCCTAATGACTGCACTGTCACTCCTCTTGGTGATAGAGCTGGCCTGCCCCGTGGCTTTCCCGACGGCCTCCCGCGTGCTTAGCTTCTAACTGATGTCATCGTCGTCCAAACAATCACCGATAACCTGCGGTCAGCGACGTCAACACTGTTTGTTATAAATGTCTTCGCAACGGCACCTTCCTTCATTGGGCAGAGCAGCAGCGACGCCAGCATGTTGCTCAATCTCAATCGCAAGCTGTTTTCCACGCAGGTATGTTATGTTCAAGATGCCTATAGCTACCGTTTTGATGAGCGCTTTCTGTTGGTGCTGTTCTGCCTGAACAGTGCTGTTGCTTGCTGATTTTGTATTTTGCACTGTTACGATAGCATTCTCTTGAGTGGGAACGTTGAACTTGACCCTGGACCTATAGAGGGTTGACTTGAGCAAATACATCAAAGACAAGTGAGGCTTATAACACTGTTACAAGTAGAAGTCAGTGCTCAACTAGTTGCCCTTCCAGAGACAGCTAATCTTCTCGCGCAATTGTTGGCTGGCCAGAAAGAAATTGCATGTGAAATTGTCGTTATCAAGGAATCTTAACTTCGCTCTTCGAAGCCCTTGAAACACATGTGCCTTCGCTCGAATCTTCTACGGCAGCTGTTTATTTTAGTGCAATGTATGACAAGCATGACGCCGAAGTTGTTGCAGTTAGGGAATTGGTCACTAAAGTTCCTTCAAAATCTGACGATTTTGAAAACATATCACGCCGGAACAATATTCTTTTGTATGGTTTACCGGGAACACGTGATGAAAACACTGTCTCTTGACTGCATACTGTAACACAGATGCGAATAGAGTATTGTCAGATAAAGTGTCCAGATATTGAGCGCTGTCATCGTGTAGGCAGATCAAAAGAATGGCATCACGTGCTGTCATAACGAAAACTTCCCACTTTATTCGAGTATTGAAATATTACGAAATTCAAAGGGTCTAGTTTGTACACCACTGAATACTTATCACCGAATGTCGGAGCCTTACAAAAGAAACTGTGGGATGCAACTGCAAGTTTTCGTGATAATTGATCCAGACTAAAACTATGCTGCGGTCACGCCTTCATTGATGACGCGCGCTAGATATGAGACACTGGTACAAACAACTTAAAGCGCGATTGTGGTCATATTCCTAAAATAACTTTTTGTGTCTAAAACCGGAGCAACTTCTCGTTTTCTGCCGCCAAGTACAAGTAATCTAAGAATTTGTTTATTTCAATGCAAGAAGTATTGTCAACAAATTCGTGCCTTTATTTGCTCTCCTTACGTCATACTCTCCCTATGTAGTGGCCATAACAGAAACCTGGCTGCAATATGGCGTGTTTGACTCTAAATTTAGCCCAACGAGCTATGTATATACGGATTGACCGCTCAAGTGTCAAAGGTGATAGTGTTGCGTTGCTTATTCGCTCAGACCTAAAATTTTCCGTCCTACCTAACACACCTAACGCTGAAGTTGCTTGGTGTAAGCTGTTTAAACAAACTGTCTATAATTGTTAGTGTATGCTATCGCACCAGGTTCCTAATGAGAAGCTTTAGAGAGGCTTAGCATGTTCATGCAGGAACACAACTTCAGTACCTCGGACTTTGTCTTCATGGGGGATTTTAACACACCGGATATTGACTGGAAAACCCCGAGTTGCGCTGGTTTTGACTCTTCTATTTCTAGGGAACTTCTTTCTTTTCCATTATATCGTGGTCTTACTCTAAGCGTACTAGCTCCAACCCACCATAACTGTCTCCAAGACCTGGTTCTCCTCATTTTTCAGCTCGTCCAAAGTGGTTTCCAGTGCGCTATAACAAATGGCATTTCTGACCCCAAAGATGTGCACGTTTCCGTTTCCAATTCATTATTTAAGCTGCAGTCTAATATTACAGTTTCTTGACTTCATTCATGCTCATGACACCTCTGTAACAGGCACTTTGGCTTCTAAGTTTGCTTCCTTGCAAGCACTTGGTCTGCATGATAACGTTGACATAATGCTCGATGCATTTGAGTATATCCTAAATCTACGCATTGATAATTTTGTTCCCCCCCCCCCCAAGACTAAAAAGAGAAATCCTAAGATTCCATGAATGAACCACATAACGTCGTGTTCGTCGTCTGCGCCGACAGAAAAAGGCATGTAATCCTGACAGAATTGTCACGTGGAGTGACGTATGAAGAACACACTGTGAAAGACGAAACTAATTTTTATTGGGTGAACCTGTGCCCACAAAAACAGGTTACACTTAAAGAACGGCGAACACAGCCGGCAATCATTAAAATCTGATCAGCGGGTCAAGCGCGTCGGCTTTTATACATCAGTCGTCTAGTGTTCCAGAGTATTCGCTGGGACCCGTGTGCCTTCCACAAAATTCTACATTATTCGCGTCGCGCGCACATGCGATCAGATTACACAAGCTTCGGTCACAGACAGCGGATGGAAGCACCGATAACATTCCATAAACTTCCGATACATGCAGGCGCGTCCTGCGCTGTGCTATATTTGTTAGGCGGTAAAACGTGTCGCCCGATAAAGACAAACAAGTACACGTGTCAGTATCATTCGCCTTAATATTGCTGAGGGAGAACTGCGTATCAAAATGCAATAAGCTAAAAGCTTTTATTCTCAAGTTGAACTACCACGATTATTACACTCTAACGCGCGCAAATTCTGGACTTCTATCGCACCAACTAAATATGTTGCAGTTTCCTTTATATTAGATGGCACGGCTATTTCAGGCCCCTCTGAAATAGCTAATATTTTAATGTCTCAGTGTTTACGCATGACAGCAACTCTCTCCCACTGTTCACAAATACTGATCCTCAGCTCTCTATCGGTGATGTGGTAATCAGTGAAAACGGCATACTAAACTTGATTCTCAATTTAGACACAAAAAGTGCACTGGTCCTGATAATAATCCGAACAGCTGTCTCGTACGATACTCTCTCTGGCATTTACGCCACTTGGCGGTCATTTTTGACAAATCCTTGCCTCTAGGCATCGTCTCCGAGTCCTGGAAGCTAGCCAAGGTCTTGCCTGTGCATAAATCAGGTGCAAATTTTTTTCTAACTAGAGACCTATATCGCTTACATCCAATTCCGCTAAGCTACTGGAGCATATCGTACACAAGCATATTGTCACGATGTGTCTTCAGAGAGGACTGGCGACGTTTAATGAGGACAGCTGGCTCCTGAAATACAATGGCGGTTGTTTGTAACACGCGCACTTCGTCCTTCTTGTCCTTCCTGCCTCTTCTTTTGCACTGCCCCCACTACTGGAGGTGGAATTTTCGCCTTCCTCGAAAAGAGAATTGGCTCGATGGTTAAGAGGTGGTATAAGAAAGAAAAAGGAAACAGAAACGCGGTCAATGCAGATTCTCGTGCAAAGAAAACAGTGACAGCTACAGGAAAGACACAAGTACAGCAGAGGTGGAGCGTGAGGTGCGGAGTGTAAAGAAACATAGAGGTAACCGCATTGGCTGCATATGTGAGCGCAAATATAAAAAAATAATAAATCAAGAAAAAACTGTGCCCTTCCACTCCGTGAAGATGACCAGCGAAGCTGTGTATGTGGGCCCATTAATGGCGAACTGCACCTCCGCCCCGGATCAGCCCGGCATTGCACTATCTTCGGGATCGGCCCACGTATGGTGTGTGCTTAACGCCTGCTTCACCTCCGCCGCGGGTCGGCCCGGTATTGTACTATCTTCTGGATCGGCCCACGTATGGGGTGTGCTTAACGCCTGCTTCACCTCCGCCGCGGGTCGGCCCGGTATTGTACTATCTTCAGGATCGGCCCACGTATGGGGTGTGATTAACGCCTGCTTCACCTCCGCCGCGGGTCGGCCCGGCATTGCACCATCTTCGGGATCTGCCCCCGTATGGGGAGTGCTTAACGCCTGCTTCACCTGCACCGCGGGTCGGTCCGACATTGAACTATCTCCGGGATGGGCCCACGTATGGGGAGTTCTTTTTTGCTTACCACGCCAACAACGACACGAAAATTTCCTTTGGTGGTCGAGGTATACACCATCGCTGTAAAAATAATCACCAACGCGCAACATATGGTTTCATGCGTAGCACGTGCACGACGTCAGGTCTAGATTGTCGTCTACTGTTACGTTTCGCCTACGACGCGCGGTATAGCCGGCGCGGATGCAACGGACGCCGGGGCTTAGTTTAAAGCGGCGGACATTTTGGCCCGTTCAGCGCTGCCGCAACGCTTCCCGCCAAGCGCGTCCAGGCATGTTTCAGTGCCACGTGTCTTCGTGGGTGCGTGTGTGCCGAACGCAGAAAGCGGTTCGAGATGGGGCAAGCGCGCGTGTGTTATACGTGCCAGAAGCCGGGTCACTTTTCGGTGCAGTGTCCAGAAACAAGAACAAAAGTCGTGTTTTTGCCATTATGCAGCACTGACGAGACATGAAGCTTCTCGAGCCTTACATGCGAGACCTCCTCGTGAACGGGAAAGAGTGCAGAGTGCTTCGCGATTCCGCAGCTACAATGGATGTAGTTCACCCCTCTTACGTAGAACCCGATATGTTCACGGGCGAGTGCGCATGGATCAAGCAAGCCGTGGAAGCTCATAGCGTGTGTCTGCCCGTAGCCAAAGTGCTTATTGAAGGACCTTTCGGAGCGCTTGAGACAGAGGCCGCAGTGTCATCTGTGCTGCCCCCCCAGTACCCGTACCTATTTTCGAACAGGTCCGATCACCTCCTGCGCGAGAAGGAGCTTTTGTTTGGTGAGGCTAGCGTTCAGGCCTTAACCAGATCGAGAGTTCGCGAGCTCGCTGCAAAGACGGTAGTTGCGGGGCCGACGTTGTCGAACAATGAGAAAGGGTAGGAGGCGCAGCAAGCTGATATTCTGAGCACGTCGGAACTGAATACAATTGAGCCTGTAGCGTTGAAGGCACCAGATACTGGAGAGGAAATGCCCGACACGGGAAAGTTAGAAGAGGTATCTGCAGAATTGCTCATCGCGCCTACGTCAGATGGACTTAATAGGTTGCTTAAAGTCAGCCGGTCGGCTTTGATAGCCGAGCAAAAAAAGGATGGCAGCCTAGAAAACATGCTCTGCAATGTCAAGGAAGGTATCGCCAAGAAAAATGCTCGTTTTGCGGAAAGAGTTGGGGTCCTGTACCGGAAGTATCTAGACCGCAGGGGAGTGGAGTTCGATCAGCTGATTGTGCCTCAGTGCTACCGTCAGGATCTGCTGCGCTTGTCGCATGGAGGTTCGTGGTCCGGACACCTAGGAGTTAAGAAGACTAAGGACTGTCTCTTGCAAGAGTACTATTGGCCAGAGTGTTTTCGTGACGCAGACTACTTTGTGAGGACATGCGACACCTGTCAGCGGGTGGGCAAACCAGGGGACAAATCGAGGGAGCCGTTGAAGTTGGTACCTATCATTACGGAGCCTTTTAGGCGGCTCGTTATTGATACAGTGGGACCTCTGCGGTAACAGCCACGGGGTACAGACACATTTTGACTGTGATCTGCCCAGCGACAAAGTTCCCTGAAGTAGTGCCGCTTAAAGAACTCAGCTCAGTTGAGATAGTCAATGCACTACTGTCCATATTTGCGCGAGTTGGTTTTCCTGCGGAAATCCAGTCAGATCAGGGCACAGTGTTTACTAGCGCTTTGACGACAGCCTTTCTCGTAAGGTGCGGGGTAAAGCTAATACACAGCTCAGTGTACCACCCACAGTCGAATTCCGTTGAGAAGCTCCACTCCGTCATGAAGCGCGTGTTGAGAGCATTGTGTTTTGAACAACAAACTGACTGGGAGCTTTGTCTGCCTGGGGTGATGTTTGCATTAAGGACCGCGCCGCATGCGGCTACGGGGTTTTCGCCAGCTGAGCTGGTGTGCGGTCGCTCGCTGCGGTCTCCGCTTCGCATGCTTCGAGAATCGTGGGAAGGCAGGGGCGACGACCCAGTTGTGGTGGAGTACGTGCTTAGGCTCCTCGAACGCTTAAGAAGGGCACAGGAGTTGTCAAGTGAAGCAATGGCAAAGGCCCAGCAGAGGGCCAAGGTTTATTATGATCGGACAGCCAGGGCCCGTCGTTTTGAGGTGGGCGATGAGGTAATGATATTGCGCACATCGCTACAAAACAAACTTGACGTGCAGTGGGAGGGCCCAGCACGGATTGTTCAAAAACTGTCGGACGTCAACTACGTGGTGAGTCTGCCAGGAAAACGGAAAGCACAGCAAGTTTCCCACTGTAATCTGCTCAAACCCTATAGACAACGGGAAGCAGTGGTGTGTATGGTGGTAAACGTTCCCGAAGAGCTTCCGGTCGAGCTTCCAGGACTAGGCTCAGTGACGAACAGGGAAGACACCGATCAAGTCATTAGTGACTTAATCAGTAAAGCACCGCTGTCGCCTCAGCAGAAAACCGAACTACACCAGCTCTTACAAGAGTTTCAAGGTCAGTTCTCTGAGAGGCCTGGTAGAACTTCTGTCCTTACTCATGACATAAAACTTACCTCCCCAGAGCCAGTACGATTCAAGGCGTACCGGGTGTCGCCCCGCCAGCGCGATATTATGGAGGCTGAGGTAAAGAAAATGCTACAGCTCGGTGTTATTGAGGCGGGTGATAGTGATTATACCTCCCCTTTGATTTTAGTTGAGGTACCGGGCAAGGAACCTCGTCCTTGCGTCGACTACCGCAGGCTTAATTCCATCACTAAGGATCAAATTTATCCGATCCCTAACATCGAGGAGCGCCTTGAGAAAGTTAGTAGCGCCCAGTTTATTTCCACCCTAGATCTTGTCAGGGGTTATTGGCAGGTTCCACTTACAGAAGAGGCTAGTAGGTATGCGGCGTTCATTTCATCAATGGGAAGATTCCGTCCTAAAGTGTTGAGTTTTGGTTTGAAGAACGCGCCATGCTGCTTTTCAAGCCTCATGGACAAAGTGTTGCGGGGACAGGAAGAATTCGCTTTACCGTATTTAGACGACGTAGCGATATTCTCCACATCCTGGTTTGAGCATATGGCACACTTGCGGGCAGTACTAACCCGCCTGCGCGAAGCGGGCTTGACAGTCAAGGCTCCCAAGTGCCAGTTAGCACAGGCCGAGGTTGTCTACATCTGTCACGTGATTGGACGGGGTCGCCGCCGCCCCTCTGAAATAAAGGTGGCCGCTGTGCGAGACTTCCCGCAACCGCGCACAAAGACCGATATTCGGTCGTTCTTAGGTGTCGCCGGCTACTATCAGAGGTACATCCCCAGGTACTCTGATATCGCGGCTCCCCTGACGGATGCTCTAGGAAAAACAGAGCCCCAAACAGTCGTCTGGGACGAGACAAGGGAAAGAGCTTTTAGCGCCCTAAAGAGCGCCCTAACAAGCCAGCCTGTGCTACGATCGCCAGACTACACAAAAGGGTTCGTTGTTCAGTGCGATGCTAGTGAGCGAGGCATGGGCGTTGTACTGTACCAACGGGAAAATGGAGAAGTGGAACACCCCGTCCTGTATGCTAGTCGTAAGCTGACCAGTCGTGAGCAGGCGTACAGCGCCACCGACAAAGAGTGTGCGTGTCTCGTATGGGCCGTTCAGAAATTGTCATGCTATCTAGCCGGCTCGAGGTTTATCATTGAGACGGATCACTGCCCTCTCCAATGGCTGCAGACCATCTCTCCCAAAAATGGCCGCCTCCTGCGCTGGAGCCTCGCTTTGCAACAATATTCCTTTGAGGTGCGTTACAAAAAGGGGAGTCTCATCGGTAACGCCGATGGCTTAAGTCGAGGCCCCTAACGTAGGAATCAGCCTCAAAGTTATTTGTTACTGATGTTTTTCGTCCTGAGGCAGGATTTTTAACATATTGCTTTTGTTTAGTGTTTCAAAGTCATGACGTGCTTTCTAGTGCAATTTTCCAATTTGTGGACGCGTTCTGAGTGCTGCTAGACTACTGCAAGGAACTAGGCAGTAGTAAAAAAGGGGAAAGAGCCTGGCATGGCTTAGTGAGGATTGTGTCGTGCTTGCTGACTGAGCGGTTGAGTTTCGGCGTAGTTCTAACGCTTGCTGAGAACGAGAACAAAAATGGCAACTCTCCCGAAGTCACTTTGCAGTGTCCTGTGTGAACCTGAACGTGAGAACGAGGCCTTCTCTGTGCGCTGCGCTCACGAAACGCCAAGGGACGACCGACTTCGGTTATGAGGATCATCGAGCGACATCCCTCCGGACAGCGGATGCAGTCCCCTAACCATCGGGATCTCCTTCTCCCGGCTGGGCGGTCTGTTACGTTTCGCCTACGATGCGCGGTATAGCCGGCGCGGATGCAACGGACGCCGGGGCTTAGTTCAAAGCGGCGGACATTTTGGCCCGTTCAGCGCTGCCGCAACGCTTCCCTCCAAGCGCGTCCAGGCATGTTTCAATGCCACGTGTCTTCGTGTGTGCGTGTGTGTGTGTGTACATCTTGGTGCCCACGCTTGTCAAAGCACGGCAGCCGGGGAGAGGAGCTTCCCAAGTGTGAAGCGAGGAGGTCTGATCGGCACCGGCCCGGCGGATGCGTCACTACTCGTCTCAACGTGCCCGAGCGGCGCCGTCACGTACGCCCCATCCAGAGCCGTTCCTTCTTGCCCTCAACTCCGAGAGTATTGGCGGCGAGGAGTTACGGAGTCGCCATCTATCGGAAGCGCCTCGCTGGCGTAGTATGAGGGATCACGCGGCGCGCTCCTCATAGACGAGGCAACCTAAAGTTTGCCCGCGCGGCACCAGCGCCGAATGCTCCCCTAGCGGACTGATGGAAGTTCCGAGGGTCGTCGCTGCGCTAGCACGCGCCCGTGTTCTGTACGGCGGGTGCGCTCGTGCGCGTGGTTTTTGCGATGCCGAGTGCGACCTCATCAGCCAGGAAAGGTAGCACGCAATACTGATGTGTTGTTGATTGCCACAGCAGCCTCGAAAACACGAAAGGTCGTACGCCGCCCGTGAAGTTCTACAGATTTCCTGGGAAGTGGTACGAGAAGGACAGACGACAAGCATGGATAACTGCAGTGCGCAGAGTCAAGTAAGTCTCATACTTTCGCATTCTCGTGTAATATCTTGAAAGCGGAATAGTCATATGCCTGTTTTACTGCACGGCCGTTTGTTTAGTCGTGTCGCGTTGTTGTATTGTGGTGGCATCCGCCGTTTGTTAGCGGCAAATGCATGCGTGTTGCGCCGCTAAGCTCTACGACGCGTGCTCGATTCCCAGCCACGGCGGTCGCATCTCGATAGGGGCAAAATGCAAGAACACCCTTGTTACCGCGTGCTTTGATTTTATGCACGTTAAAGAACCCCCAGAGGTTAAAATTATTCCAGAGACTCCCCATTACAGCGGGCCTCATAATGATTTCGTGGTTTTCGCATGGTTTTGGCACTTAGAACCCACGAATTTATTTGATTGCACTGTGCCTTCCCGCGCGATCGGCATGGACAAGCTCAAGAGAATTATTTCCTTTTTCCAAACGCTCCAACTTAAATTACTAGTTGTGCAGCTAACGAAATGGGCCGCGCGCTACTTTTGTGTGGTAGCAGACCGTATTTAATGCAAGCCGCGGTCGTCGCGTGCGTCGGGAAGCGACAGATCGAAAAGCAGCCGCTCGAGACGTGCGCGTTATGTTTGCTGTTTGGCCATGCTTTCTAAGTATCTAAGTGTGCAAGTATCATAACATGTAGTGGTACCACTCTTGTAGAATAATATATGCACACAATCACAGGAACGTTACCTTTGCAAACATATTAATGGGAGTAATTTAATCCCAACAACAAAGAGGCACACATACTGTTTCATTTATATGCGATGCAGATGGAAGCGGCGCCAAACAGACCAATGGCAACCACAACAGTCTTCTCAGCAGTCAGCACCACCGGGACATGTGCTTTCGTACTGCAGCGACACAGCTCTTGAGCAGCAGCAAGACACGTCTGAAACGGACTCCAGAACATGCCTTTGTTAAGTGACGGAACCGTCAAGAAGCAGCCCAATGGATCTGCAGTCATCGAGTAGTAGGACAACAGAAGTTCCTGCTGCCAGTGTGACTTATGTTGTAATTGAAATAAAGATGGCTAAATTTCTGAACATGGTGCGTACCTCTAACTCGACGTCGTCTACGATCTCGTCGGACACCTGTGACACGCACTTGGCTTTCACTCTCACATCACCGTCCACAATTTGTTCAAAGCCGTACACGTTCGGAAGTAGACGCTCCCCTATCGTGAAGTTGCTGCCACGAAAAAAAGCTGTCGGCGTCGGCAACCTTCTTGAAACCGCACGGCAATCTTTGCATCGCTGTTGCGCAAGCAGGCGATCTGCCGCCGTCGAAAACGGAGCGCCGTGAGAACGAGCAGCGAAGGAACGCGCGGACGGCACAATGTAAACAAAGCGGAGACTGCGCCACGACGCGACCACGCTGCTTGGCTTTTGCGCATTGGGGCGCTGTCAGCAGGAGGCGCAGTAGCGCCGCCTGGCCATGGTTTTCTCGTCTATAGGTTTTGCTGTCAGCGCTCACTGAAAACACCACGCGCGAGCTTTCCCCGACATTTCTGTAAGTACTTTAGAAACGAGAGAAGTTGTTTACTGTCTAAATAATAATCTTGGGCAAACTAAAAGCACACAATCGTTTACAGACGCTATCTCTTTACCGAATACGTACAGTGAACGCCACTGCGCGCGGTCGCCGTGATGGAGTCTCCCGAACCGGCTTCTTGCGTGAAAGGTAGGTAAACGCTGAGAGCAAACTATGTGAAATATGTTCTTATAGTGTCTGTATAACTAAATGGACGTAATAGAAAGAAGCCTCAATGCAGCGATCGCGCAGATTCGCAGCGACCGACTGCGCGTCTGCACGCTTGTCCGCGCACTGTTTCGCTTTCGCCGCGTGCGCGTTTTCGCACCGTGCCATGAGCGTTAGGCCGCAGCATATGAGCATTTGACAGTATACAAGCAACCATTGTTGCGTGGGAGCTATCAGAGCTGTTCAAAAATAACTTCATTGTAGAGACTTCGACGCCTACAGGGACTATGATGTGCCGTCACGACGATTCAATCTTTTTTTTTTCTTCTAAATTCTTTGACTTTTCAATATTGACACGTGTACTTATCTTTATCGGGCAACCATGCTTCGCCGCCTAACAAATGTAATTGCACAGTGTGGAACGCGCCTGCATGTATCCGAAGTTTCTGGAAAGTTATCGATGCTTCTATCCGCTGTCTTTTGTCGCCGAACCTTAGTTATCTGATTTCATCACCTGACGCGAATGGTGTAGAACTTTGTGGAAGGCACGCGGGTCCGAACGATTAGTCTGGAACGTTCGACGACTGCTCTATAGAAGCCGACGCGCTTGACCCGCTGATCAGATTTACGACGATCGCCGGTGTTCGCCGCTCTCGTTGTGCTTTAAGTGTAGCCTGTTTTGTGGGCACAGGTTCGCCCAATAAAAGCTAGTTTTTGCCTTTCACAGTATTGCTACTGTGTTCTTTGACGTCACGACCACGTGACAATATTATTTTTCGAGTTGTGTCACACTGTATGTTTATCGGTGTTCTCAGCGTGCAATTTCCCGCTGCTCCGTTTTTGTAATCCAGTGCATTAATTCATAACACAATCATGACCATATGCCATGCTTTTTTTAAGTGTGCTCCTTAGCGATGCCTTTCCACTCCACTGAACTTGCCAGTATCTATAGCATCGACAAGTTGATAGACCAAACCGTCATAACATTAGTCGTGCAGCAGACTCGGGCGAGCGTCTCAGTGCGCGTTTTCAGAACATCGCAGACCGGGCGCCGTAGCAGAAATCTTCCTCGCGCCTGTGCTTGCTGCATGCCCGAGTTGCAGCCGATGACTGTTTGCCGGTTTTATGTCTCGTGAGCCAAGCTTCACGCAGCTTCTTCCAAGGTCGATTGAAATAGGTCGGGAAGCTTCGGGCGAAAAGCGGTTCAGTACAGATTGTCACCGACATCAGCATGGGGGGTTATGGCAGCAGCGATTGAAGCGCGACTATGTTTGGAGGGAACAAACATTGGGAAAGAAAAACGTGTTTTTTAATTCAAACGAGACACAGTTAGATTCGTTCAACGAAAATAAAATTCGTAGTCAATTTTATATATTCGTGATGAGTTCAGAAAATAAGTTTCATTTTATTATTATTAATAAATGCATTTCTTCTCAGCGCCCATCGCTACAGGGGGCGTTGACGCCACTATCACTCGCAGTGCAATGCACGCCTTGAAATGGGCAGAAAGGCGCACTCGTATCACCTGTTGAAATACGCCCCCCTCACAATTTGTGCTTTCTTGCTTGTCGATGTTTGTCTGAATTTGATGACGCGGGTAGCTTCATTGCTTCTTAATGTGCTCAGTCAAAAGTAGTGAGTTACGACCGCCAGATAATTGTGTAGTTGTTTTCGTGCGACTGCGCTGGCCGGGCTTGGGCGGGTGCGACGGGCTTGGCATCCAACAATAGGATCAGCACTCTACACCTAAAGCTTTCGTCGGCTTCCAAAGAAAGTGTGTTCTGTGCAGGGATGCGATTTCGACAACCGTACGGCTGGCCTTTTCCTGCATCGCTTTCCACGCTGAAAGCTCGAAACGCCCATCAAGTCGAATGGCGCAGCATTTGAATATATAGCTCCAAAAGAAGAACAACAAAAACAAATTTCGCGCCTTCGAAAACAAAATGACGTCACTTCTGCTTTTAACGGACATGACGTCACATTATTTTTATTCCGCCGGAAGTGTTCCCACCACATACAGATGGCGCTAAGCCCCATGGACCGCCGATGGACCGCCATGTTTTGAACGTATGGGCTCCTATGGAAGCTTCGCTACCAGGTATATTTACCTTGCTTCTTCACGAAGCTACGTGTGAATAAGGCTGACACCGGCCTCCGTTACGTGCGTCGGGCCCTGCGGCACCGAGCAGTAGCCTACCATGTTGCGCGCCTTCAAAGGCAGCCACTACCTATTGTAGTGCTTTCAAGCGTTGTAAAGGAGACACTCGAAGCGGGAAAATTTCGTCTCTAAATGATGACCGCAGCGTACGAGGCGATTTTAACTCGTTTTCAGCTCGCTTCGGCGCTCCCGAAGCAGCCGACGCGGCCGCTATGTCCACGTGATCCCTCCTAGCACGTCACGCCGACGGTGGCGCGAGCTTTTCCAGTGGTGGAGCTCGAGGCCAATAAAAGCAGCTGCCCCGGACGCCGAGAGAGGCTTCGAATTCTTCCGTCGAGTAACGTGCGCTCCCGTCTCTCCACTTCGGTCGACCTGACCGGCCGCTCTTTTGCGATGCTAGAATAAACAAGTTGTTCTGTTAGCAGTCGACTCATGCTTTGCCCGGACCTTCGGATGCTTCCAGTTGTGCCCCAGGCCGCCAGGCCAACGCTACCCTTGGGGCTTGCGACCCAGATGCGACACTACGTAATGAGCGACACTGTCTGGAATGACCTCGTAGTTCACGTCACTAATGGGGCGCAGCACTTGTATGGGCCAAAATACCGGCTGCGTGACTTTTCACTAAGGCGATGGCGGCGAACAGGAGTCCACACCCACACTTGGGCGCCGGGGTTCTAGCATACTTCTCTGTGGCGGATGTTATAACGCCGTTCACTTGCATGCTGCTGTTGACCGATGTGCAGCCACGCAAGCTGGCGAGCTTCCTTAGCGCGCTGAGCAAATACATCGGCGTCAGTAGCTAGGCGCTCGTCGTCCTGACACAACAGCATAGCGTCCAGCATCGTCTGAACTTCGCGGCCGTAAAGGAGGCGAAATGGTGCAAAACGCGTCATTTCTTCTACGGCGGTATTATACGTGAAGTTCACGTGAGGCAAGATATGATGCCATGTTTTTTGCTGGACGTCAATATATATAGAGATCATGTCCGTGATGGTTTTGTTAATCGCTCCGTAAGTCCGTTGGATTGCGCATGGTAAGCAGTCGTCATTCGATGCCTAGTGTTGCTCAGATGAAAAATTTCGTCCGTGAACTGTGCTGTGAATGCCGTCCCTCTGTCTGTGATTACAGTGGACGCGGCATCATGACGCAATACAATGTGTCACAAGAAACACTGCGCCTCAGAAGCCGTAGCCCGTAGGAGCGCCTCTGTCTCGGCATAGCGGTTTAATAATCAGTCGCGACAATCACCCACTTGCTGCCATCGGTTGACAAGAAAAGACCCAAGAATGTCCAAGCGGAATTGGTCGAATGGCTTCTGAGGTGGTTCGATTGGTTGTAATAAGCCGGCGGGCTTCCTGGGCGGCCACTTTCACCTCTGACATCCGCGGCAGGCTTTAGCACGTACTGCTTGACGCTTGCCGAAACCTGGGTCAGTAATACATCTCGCGCACTCTGGCAAGCGTTCGTGAGGAGCCCAAGTGGCCAGATATCTGTTCATCATGGCAAGTGAAACGAATGTCGTCCCGCAAGTCTTTTGGAACCACCAGGAGGTAGGCACGGTCATTCGAACTGGCATATTTCTTGTAAAGCACCTTGTCTCGTAGACCGAAGCACGTCAATGCGCGATATAGATGGCGTGGAATGGTTGTTGATGTGCCCTCTAAGGGGTCGTTGATAGGTCGAATTTCAGCGCCGTCACGCTGCCGCCTTATGAAGTCCGATGCAGTAATGGCGTCTAGGAAGCCGTCAGCGTCCTTTGACTTTCGACTGACAGATTCCGCGGGTGCACGCGACAGTGTGTCAGCGTCTTCGTGCTTGTGGCCAGACTTGTAAACGATATTGACGTCAAATTCCTCTAGCCGCAAGCTCCACCTTGCCAGGGGTCCTGACAGATCGCGTATGTTTGCCGACCAACATAGAGCATGGTGGTCTGTCACCACTTTGAAAGTGCGGCCGTTGAATTAAGGGCGAAACTTCGTGATCGCTCACACAACCGCGAGAGACTTTTTCTGTGGTAGAATAGTTCGCCTCGTCACGGCACAGCGAGCGGCTAGCATAGGCTACTACTCTTGCATTGCCGTCTTGATGTTGAACGAGGACTGCACCAAGACCGATGTTACTGGCGTCAGCATGTACATCGGTGTCAGCGTCGTCGTCAAAATACGTCAGGACCGGTGCTGACAGCATGGATTGCTCATTCGTCCAGACAAACTGCGTGTCATCCCTTGTAAGGCGAGTCATGGGTTCCGCTATCTACGAGAAGTTTTCAATGAAACGGCGATAATACGTACACAATCCTAGGAAACGCAGCACAACCTTCTTGTCGGCCGGAGGAGGAAATGCTGTTACCGCGGCAAGCTTGTGAGCATCGGATCGAACTCCTATGGCGCGTGTGGTGCGTATGGCGCGTCCGAGAAACAAGTTCTTCATAGCCAAAGTGGCACTTTTCTGTTTTAAGCGTGCAATAAGCCGATCGGATAGCTTCTAGATAATTCCGCAGGCAATGAAGATGTTGCTCCAATGTTTCAGAAAAGGCTACTACGTCATCAAGATACACAAGGCAAGTCTACCACTTCAGTTCAGCGCAGACAGTATCCATCATTCGCTGGAACATAGCTGGAACTGAACACAAACCGAAAGGGAGCACTCAAAATTCGGAGAGGCCGTGGAGAGTCACAAAGGCAGTTTTCGGGGGGTCTCGTTCGTCTACCTCGATCTGCCCGTACCCACTTTTAAAATCGAGCGACAAAAATTACTGGTCGCGCCGCAGTCAATCGAACGAGTCGTAGAAACTTGGCAGTGGCCCGTACACGTCCTTTTTAGTTACGTTGTTGAGTTTCCGTTAGTCGACGAAGAAACGTAGCGTTCAGTCTTTCTTTTTGACAAGAACGACCGGTGACGACCATGAACTCTTGGAAGCTGCGATAACGCCGTCTTCAAGCACCTCTTTTACTTGCGTAAGAATTGCTTCGCGTTCTTTCGCCAACACGCGGTAGGGCTGCTGGCGTATCGGGCGTGCGCCGTCGCATGTGATGATCCTGTGCCTTGCCAGGCACGTACCTAGGGGGGGGGCCCGGGGGGGCCCGCCCCCCCCCCCCCGAGATTAAATGGCATACCCCCCCCCCTCCCCACCCACGCCACCACTCCTCACACATTCCTAAAGCGCCGCCAGATCAATGTTGAGACTTGGCAGCTGTTCATCGGTCAGCATTATGCTGCCTTTTTCACTCCTTTTAGATGGCGGTAGTTATCGGCATCTCTTGTAATGTGAAGGACAGTTTTCTCATTGATTCCGCACCCGCGCAATTAACGCGAGATGCGTTCAGTTGTCACCATCTATTCAATCGTCACGCCCATAGCTGTTGCTTTTGTTAGTTCAACCTTCTTTGTTTAGGCTGATCCTGGGACCAGGAGAGGGATGCGGCTGTTACTCAGCTGGTCTGTACTCTCATGGAACGAGTTGCGGCCGGAGAAAACGCCAATTGCGTTTAACTTTTCCCTTTGCTTCATTATTTTCTTGAGTTAAGGCTCGCCGCGACGCTGGCAGATGCCCGGAACCATATACATGTGATATGGGTTAGATAAGGTGGGAAATAAAATAATGTGAAAGAGCGTCCATCATGAAACCCTGCAATAACCCTTAAACCCATAAGCAAGGTGACTGTCGCCCGTTACCTCGTCCGTTTTTCCCTAATTGTATAGCACTTTGTATGCAAAATTGGCAACCGGAAACAAAAATTGCAAGGAGTTCAGAAATTAAGCGATCTAATAAGGGAGAGAGCCAAGGCAAAAACCAAACTGCAAGCAAAAGCGAATAATAAAATAAGTTAACCATTGTTTATGAAAATATTTATGGATCAACATCTTTTTATTTAAAAAGGAAGTAGAGAAAACGCCGCCAGAAGTAGAGAACAATTACTTGTTCTGAATGACGCTTCTACAGTTATCGGTCGAACCGCCTCACGTAGCCACTTCTCTGCTGTGCTTATGTGGGTGTTTTTCTAACCTTTCGCGGTGAGCGCAGTACGCCTAGAATAGCAGAGTCCTGCGCTCTACGCGGTTCTATGGGACTGGCGGCCGCACAGCGTTACGCAATTCGCGGAACTGTCAAAACTGATCAACAAGGCGAAAATAACTGATATTCGAAACTATAACACGAGAAAGACTGGAGAAGCCGTAAAAAAGCCTGAAATCAGTAAAAAAGAAACCTGGCATAGGACAAACCATGCACTAAAAGATAAGAAGGATCAGCAATCTCGAAGATATAGTCAAAGTAACGGCGGAAAAATTCTAAGCTGACCTGTATACAGTACCCAGAGGAGTCACGATACCTCACTTAGAAACAGTAATGAAAAGGATACAGAAACTCTTCTAATGATGATGATGATAATAGCAACTTTATTGTACCGCCGGACAAGGAGGCCCCTACTCCCCGTCCCCGGCACACAGGCCTTGGGGACAGGCCTATAACTAGCGATGAGGTCAGAAGGGCCCTGCAAGACATGAAACGATGAAGATCGGGAGGAGAAGGTGGAATAACAGTCGACTTAATCAAAGATGGAGGAGACATAATGCTTGGAAAACTGGCGGCTCTTTACACGAAGTGTCTATCGACTGCAAGGGTGCCAGAAAACTGGAAGAATGCAGACATTATACTAATCCACAAAAAAGGAGACGTTAAAGAATTGAAAAATTATAGTACCATTAACTTGCTCCCAGTATTATATAAAATATTTACCTAAATAATATCCAATAGAATAAGGGCAACACTCGATTTTGTCAACCAAGAGAACAGGATGGCTTCAGGAAGAGATACCTTACAATGGATCACATCCATGTCATCAATCAGGTTATCGCGAAATCTGCAGAGTACAATAAGCCTCTCTATGTGGCTTATATAAATTACGAAAATGCATTTGATTCTGTAGAGATACCAGCAGTGATAGAGGCACTACGTAGTCAAGGAATACAGAACGCTAACGTAAAAAGCTTGGAAAATATTGCTACATGCGTGTGGCGTTTGAACGAGGCGCGTGGGCGCCATCACTCCAGAAAAGAGGAGGAAGAACGAACTGGGCTCGCGCTGTGAATCTGACCGGTCAGCGCTGCAACCGTTGTTGTAAATATAATCTGTAAATAGTTTGTCATCTGGAGGAAGAACGAACTGAGCTCGCGCTGTGAATCTGACCGGTCAGCGCTGCAACCGTTGTTGTAAATATAATCTGTAAATAGTTAGTCATCTTACTGACTCGTCCTTCGCGTACGAATATCTACAGAGGTTCTACAGCTACCTTAATTCTACACAAGAAAAGCAGGGAGATACCTATAGAGAAAGGGGTCAGACAGGGAGACACAATTTCTCCAAAGCTATTCACTGCGTGCTTACAAGAATTCAAGCTATTAAACTGGGAAGGCTTAGGAGTAAAGATCGACGGCAAATATCTCAGCAACCTTCGGTTTGCCGATGACATTGTTCTATTCAACAACAATGCAGACGAGTTACAACAATTGACAGGAGACCTTAACAGAGAGAGTGTAAGAGTGGGGTTGAATATTAATATGCAGAATATGAAGATAATGATAAATAGCCGGGCAAAGGAACAAGAGATCAGAATCGCCAGTCGGCCACTAGAGACTGTGAAGGAGTACGTTTACGTAGGTCAGTTAATCACAGGGAACCCTGATCATGAGAAGGAAATTCACAGAAGAATAAAAATAGGTTCGATCGCATACGGAAGACATTGCCAGCTCCTGACTGGAAGCTTACCATTATTATTGAAAAGTAAGGTGTGCAATCAGTGCATTTTGCGAGTGCTGACATATGGGGCAGAGACTTGAGAGCAAGTTAAGGACCGCGCAAAGAGCGATCGAACGAAGATTGCTAGGCATAACGTTAAGAGAGAGAATAATAATAATAATTTAATAATATTTGGGGTTTTACGTGCCAAAACCACTTTCTGATTATGAGGCACGCCGTAGTGGAGGACTCCGGAAATTTTGACCGCCTGGGGTTCTTTAACGTGCACCTAAATCTAAGCACACGGGTGTTTTCGCATTTCACCCCCATCGAAATGCGGCCGTCGTGGCCGGGATTCGATCCCGCGACCTCGTGCTCAGCAGCCCAACACCATAGCCACTGAGCAACCACGGCGGGTTAAGAGAGAGAAAGAGAGCGGTTTGGATCAGAGAGGGAACGGGTATAGACGAGATTCTAATTGACATCAAGAGGACAAAATGTAGCTGGGCAGGTCATGTAATGCGCCGGTTAGATAACCGTTAAAAGCACTTCTTGTTGGGCTAGTTGGTAGCTATTCATTATAAAATATGAAGACGCCAAGTCAACAGACACACACAAGAGAAGAAAACGGGACAGCGCGCCACTCGCAACTGTTTTATTTACAGAACGCAGGCACATATATACTGTAGTCAACACATGCGCACAGAGCAAACATTCTTTAACGCATCTAATCAAACATTCATGACGCACCACGCTCAAGAAACCTCATTTCAGCCTTATGTAATGATATCGAAGTATCGCTCACGCACAGGCTGCCTTTCTTGCCTATGTGATAGGCTTCAACCAGTTCCCTTGCTCTAGTATCTTTACTTCGGGCAAGAATCCGCACATTTGAAGGACGTGGTTCACAACAGCGTGAGGGACAGGTCCCGATGTGCTTAGGCAAATTTGGGCCCTCTTTGCCAATTTGGCGTATTCATATTTTATAATAATAGATAACCGTCGGACCATTAGGGTTACAGAATGGGTACCAAGAGAAGGAAAACGAAATCGAGGACGACAAAACACTAGGTGGAGTGATGAAATTCGGAAATTCGCGGGTGCTAGTTGGAATCGGTTGGCGCAGGACAGGGGTAATTGGAGATCGCAGGGAGAGGCCTTCGTCCTGCAGTGGACATAAAACAGGCTGATGATGATGATGATGGAGGTGGTTGCTCCCCCCCCCCCAAAAAATATAGAATCCTGGGTACGTGCCTGTGCCTTGCAATTGAAGTGTAGGCATAATCTTAGACTAACTTGCGAAACCTGCTCTGAATTCAAGCAAGAGCTCGCGCAGTGTTGCATGAGTGTCTTTAGATGGCTATGAATTAATGTCAATGTTGCACAGTGACTTGTCAACCATCCCTACTGCGTCAGAGGCAAAATATTCAGCCACGTTCTCTATTACGTCGGTAAACGCAGTCGATGTACTGCGGAAAAGGTCTGTATGCTCGTTACTGAACTTGGTGACAAGCACCTGAGAACGGCCATCACTAAGCTGTATCCCACACCTAGCCGCACAAACGCCTGGCGTCAGTAGATGTGATAAGTCACTTTGCCTTCGCGCATTCCGGCGCACATAACTTTGACGAGGACACTGGCTTGCCGAGGAAGCATAGAGGTACGTCCTCATTGCGGAAATAAGCGCGCGCAAGGCGGCGCTCCTCGTTCCGAAGGCCACACCACTGCGCGTTCGCAGTCGCGGAGGGCGGCGGGCAGGCGAGAGTTCTCGCACTCTCTCGAGATGCAGGCCCCGAACACTCTCAGTTTCAATAAATGGCCACAGAGGGCCACAAATCGACCGCGCGGCGCTGCTAAAGAAACAGGCATGGTACACCAATTAAGAAGCCCCCCCCCGTGCGCGCGTTATATCTCGCTAGAGGCACAGTAGTGAGCGCAATTTTAACCTACAAACTTTCTTCGACAATAAACGAAGCATATTTATTACATGACAAAGAGCACGAAACTATCATTTCTAATTTTACATGGTATTCTTTATTACCAACGTTGTTGTTTTTTGCCATTTTAAACCCAAAATAGCGTTCAGCGTCATCGACCTCCCACGTGACCTCTGGCCTAGATTTAACATTTTTACCGTATGTTCGCGTGCGCTGCAGGTACGGATTCTTTCGTTCGTACATCGGTTGGTTATTCTGTGCTAAAACCAGGTTGTTGCGCTTCGATATCTCGCGTTATTTAACTTGTGGTGTAAACCCGAAAGCTAGGTTTCAGTCGTGAACCATATGGAACCCGTCTGCATCGCAATGGGAGCCGGATCCTGCTGCGACTGGGGACGGCAATACCATTGAGTCGTTTAAAATCGCTGCTTCAATCGCTCTGTAATGTATTTGTCCCGTTACCTTACAGGCGGAGGCAAGTTAACGAACTAGATGCTGCATTACATATGCGCAGTCAGGACCCTCCGTTCCTGTTTCCGAAATAAAGTTTCAGTTGAGAGGCCATCGTTGTGCACACATTCACGGAAGAGAAAGCGATATCGGAACGCACGTCACAATGTCCATCTCGTTGCAGCCGTAGCCATGGGTGACTGAGTAGCCTTATCAATGTGTATATATATATATATATATATATATATATATATATATATATATATATATATATATATATATATTTTTTTTTGAGTCCGCCGGCAACTTCTTTCGTCCACAGAACTGAATAAGCCTTTGATAAACTGACGCTAAAGTACTGAATTTAATGTATTAAACAGTTGCACGCATGATAATTTTCCCATATTCCGTACATGTTGGTTCCAAAGGTTCTTGCTGTTCAGTTTTATTTACCTCAGGACATTTATTTTTGCAGTAGTGAAGCGGTGCATCACGTTCATGCAGAAAAAGATTTGATCATTTCTAATAGCTTCACGTTTTTCACGTATTTTCTTGTGAAACCAGCTGTGTGATCTCTTCAAGTTTATAAACGAGCGCACAGATGTTCTCATTTGTGATTTTAATAATACTTAAGCTGTTGACATTCATTGTATTTAGGCAGACATCAATTTTATGGAGAGTAGCAATATTTATTTTCCATGCTGCTTAAGCATCCTGAAAGAAACAGTGTACATTTGCGTGTGTTCTGTATTCGCAAACCATTACAATATATATGCCACACCTTTTTGCATTTCATATTGCAAAATTGTGCTTATTCAATTTCTGATGCAGCCAAAATTTCTGTTCCAGACATGCAGTAATCAGGACGGCACTAGTATAAAGCAACACACTCCATACAGTAAACAGAAGTTGCTGCTTGCTACAGCAAGGTCACTGTGTGGACTTTGGCTGCTACTACAAGGTAAACAAAACCTGGATCAAAAATTAATAGGCTTGATATATGCTGTATTCGCTTGCTAATCCTGAGATACATGTAATTTGTTTGTAGCACATGATATGAACGTTTTTTCATGCTTCAGTTCAGCATAACTGGTTCGAACATAAAAGAAAACACTACATGAGTTTGGATAATCTCTGCTGTATCTTATGTGTCACTGTTCTGCCAAAACAGTCTGTGCCAAGTGCATCTTCGTGATCACGGCAGCCCATATCTACACCAACAGGGAGGGGCTGGAGCCGAATTCACAAGGTTTTACACCTCGAACAAAGAAGCCATTCCAGAAGTATTTGGATCAGATATCAAGTCTACGGACGACTGCGTCAAGAATGAAAAGAGCCTCCGCCATCATTGAACCAGCACGGATATTGGCTGAGCCATCCAGTTACCTCAACAACAAAATTCTCCTGCAACCTCTTAACAAGCACAGACGACGCTGACCAAAAGAATTCCATCAGCTTGCCCTTCCTTAATGAGCTTTCTGGCCTTGCCAATTTCCATTTGTGCCAAATATAATTTTTTTTTCATTGAAAGCAAGCTTTTTCATTATACATTCTTGTTAGAGATCATTCCTCTTCCTCATCCAAACATTAAAGGTCAACCGATGCTTTGCTCATACTTAATACTAGTCACTGTCTAGAAGCATAACATATCTGTAGCAGTATTTTCTTCTGTACGTTGCCATGTCCAATTCCTCTCCTGAAATAGCTGATGCGGCATTGGCGTGTGTCTTGCATTAACTTTTGCACTGTGTGCTATGCAGCATTTAACTTTTCCTTATCTTGTTTGGCTATGCTGTTTGCAAGGTATAGTGGCTTCTTCCTTGAATGCAAGCTTTCTCTTTCGCATGTTTAATGCCTAGTCTCATTGAGGATTGCCATTCTTGCTCGACAGCCTGTGTTCTTGCGCAAGCTACTTGTTGCAGAATGTGGTTTCGCTGCTGTCCGACTTGGTACTCGTCACTGTGTTACGTTTCTCGTATGTCGGAGCCTGGGCCGTCGGATTAGGACACAGGCTCGCTCTCGAATCAAGCAGCGGCTCCTGCAGTCCGCACAGTCACACAGATACCGTGGTGAGTGCTCCCCGTTCCTCGCTTTCCTGCTGCTGCCGCGTGCAAATTTTTCTTGTGGCCTTCCTCGGCCATGATTGATATCCTCTGCTATAGAGGTCTCCCAGATAAGAAACAACACGGGGTAGGATTCCTAATCCATAAGGACAGAACGGGCAACATTGACGAATTCTACAGCATCAACGAGAGGGTAGCAGTAGTCGTAATCAAACTCGATAAAAGGTATAGATTAAAGATAGTACAAACCTACGCTCCAACGTCCAGTCACGACGATGAGGAAGTAGATCAGTTTTATGAAGATGTTGAATTAGCGATGAGAAAAGGGCAAACACGGTATACAGTAATAATGGGGGGCTTCAATGCAAAAGTGGTGATTGGAGAGTAGGGCAATGCAGCAAGTCAACGACCGCTTGCACATTGTTGCCTTTTGACTGATGAATTTGTGCAGTTGCAGTGACTGTGGGAATTTCACTCATCACTTCCCATGGCCAGCGGCCGTCAGTCACCGGCGAAATTATCGCGTCGTGAGACTAGCACGAGGTTCGAGGATCCGACGTCGCTGCACTCTTTAAGCAACAACCCCAAGAAACTCGCTGTCTTCCAGCATCGCAGCGTTTATATTTTGCTCTGGAAATAACGTGCTTAACTGCTGGCCCAAATTGTGCTTGCGGTTTCCATCTTAACTTGAAAATTCACGATAGTTGTTTCTGCCTTACGGTATATATAATGGTTATTGCGCACTGTGAAACGGTCGCCCGGACGTGACGCAACGCTCTCCAGAAAATACGTAGGGAGCGAGTCACTTTTGATTTACGCTCTGACATGGCAGCATCATATTTAATGATCACCATTTACCTTTGCACGATTTTCCGTTTTTGTCGAGCTTGTAGCCAGCAGGGCAGACACACCGGAAGCTACCCTCTGTGTTGAGGCACTGACCCTCGCAAGGATTTTGCGGCGTTTGGCATTCGTCGATGTCTGCGAACAGACAAGATATACGAAGTGAGATATGAAACAAAAAATATGTTCTAAGATAGGCAACACAATTTATGCCAAAAGTGCAAGATATACAAAAATTTAGATGCCGCACAGCGAAGAAGGATCTCCATCGCATTTTCGACTTCTCGACAGGGCGTCTTGCTTGCGACCAGGTTTTTTGTCTGGCACCAGAAACAATGTTCCGTTGTTATGTACCAGTTCGTAAATACACGAGCTAGAGTGTGTTCGAGCTTCCAAACTGATTGCGTAATCGTGTACCTAATAATGAGAACTCTGAAGGCAATTCTAGCAGTATATAGTTGGGTAAACTTAAACGACAAAAGAAGTTAGGAGTCAGTGAAGCCGGAAAAAGCTAGATCTTCGAACCATCCTTATTTATGAAATTTTTCTCATTTCAATCAGTCATGTTTTTTTTTGACGAGAACACATAAATATACTATTGTCAGTAGAACAGACAAAAAAGTGCTAAAGACACTAGTTGGGGTCTGTACTTCGTAAACACTGGTACTTTATTATTATTTCAGCTCAATTTGTAGCGTACTGTCATTCCTTAGGCGTTCACAAGGTCTCCGTACTATATTGATTCGTAAGGAACTAAGGAATATAATCAGAAATGCTAACGCTAGTCATATTGCTGTCTGGTTATCTTCGAAGAAGCTGCTTCTTCAGTCTGTTGTCTAATTTACTTGTCTGGTAAATGCTAACTGGAAATGTAAGGGAGAACGCTGCGCCAGCTTCAGACAAATTCTGTCATCTTGATTACTAAAAAAAATGCTGTCTCTTCCGTAATCGATAACAGATATACGCATGAAATGGCTGCCGACAAAGCACACTGCTTGGAGTAATAACGACGATTATTCACAACCATCCACAGCGCGCCCAACGCTGCTGGCCTGGCCACGCAGAGTGGCGCCATCTCTCGAAGGAGGCGGCGCAAAACCGGCTCCGCGGAACTCACGGGCCGCTGGCGTTTAAAAGCGCACGGGTAACGCTGTCTGAGCGCCGCGAGATGAGAATTGAGTGTGCGGTGCACTCTATCTGGCTTTTGAACGTCCACTAACGGAAATTACAAATAAAAATTCAGCGTACTAGAAGTTACAGCTTGAGTGACATTGTGAAGAAAGATTAGGAAGAACTCGGAAGCAATATTTTTGTAACCTGTTTGGACGGCAACTAGCGTAGGTAATGTAGTTCTGTGCGAAGGGTTGGGGGCCAGAGACCACATTATTTGTAAGTTTCGACTGGTTACCCGAATGATCTCGTTTTGATCTCCTCTGAGCGCCCGGACATCGGCTATGGCTTTTGAATCAAGGTCACCTGAAGGTCGCCGACAAAGGGAGCTAAAAGCCTTTCATGCTTAACATGCGGAGCAAAATGGTGCCAGCCAGGTTCTTAGCGATTACAATACCACAGTCCCCCTAACACCTAGAATACAAATCAACAAAGCGCAATGCTAGACGAAGCAAGTACGACCTCATTGTCGCGGTTTAAAAGAGAACTCGATTATTTTTGACGTGTGCGCTATAGCAGTCGCGGGTCGGATTATTTCATCCAATTTGCTGCTGCTTGTTTCAAAACAGCGGCTTAGTTGTTGAAATGGTAGAATAAATAGATTTCTTCACTGTATCTCTTTAGGGATCGAATAACACAAAATAAGAATGTTAGAATTGCCTGTATGGAATTCTAAAGAGCGCAGGTATTTCAAACCAGACATTTACGTGAGACGCACTTTCTTACGCTGTTCCTGGCCTAAACGCTTTGGCGAGTGCGAATAACATTTCAGCATGACCATTTGTCACAAAATTTAAGCTGGACACGTTTAAGTTATTCAATTCTTTCTTGTAGCGACAGATGTTTTTCCAGCTGTTGTTATAATCGTTAGAATTGGGGCTTTCATTTGTACCATATGCAAAAGACAAATGAAGCGATAGCACATTAGTGGCACATCTGCATGTTTTTCTTGAAGAGTGTGATAATCAAGGGTGCCTGGATCACTCGGACTCTCTATTGGAGGGTAGGGCAATGCAGCAAGTCAACGATCACTTGCACGCTGCTGCCCTTTTGCTGACGAAATTGTGCAGCTGCAGTGAATGTGGCAATCGTGCTTATTGCCTCCCATCTAGCTTCCCATGTATGCTTCCCACTTTGTAGCGCCGTGGGAAAAGCAAAACGTTCGAGGATTCGACATCGCTGCACTCTTTAAACAACATCCACAAGGAACGCGTTGCCTTCTTGTTTTCAGAGTTTCGTTCTGCTAATCGTAGTCTAGGTTATCTACACCGTAACCTTTTCCTCATTCCTCCCTCCATTAAACAACTTGCTTTTCAAACCTTTGTGCGGCCCGTATACCGATGCCATTTATGAGCCCCACCACAATAATCTTATTACCGTCCTCGAGTCATTTATTCTGTCAACGTATTCGCACCCAATTCAAGCATCTCGGCACTAAAAGCCCGAATAAGCTCACCCTCTCTAGCCTCACGCCCTAGAATAGCACGTCTTAACCTTTTTTATAAATTTTTCCACTGTTTGCCTTTTGACAACCCACACATAAAAAAAGCACATCGCATTCCCCGCACCAGTCATTCTAACATTGTATATCCCCCACAAGCCCATACCGTGACTTTTCAGAAATCATTTTTTTCTGCGCACAACTCGAGACTGGAATGCCCTGCCCGCCGAAGCTGCCACTATCATCGACTCCGTTAAATTCAAGCGGCTCATTAAAAATATCGCTTTGTACTTTGTAGTATCTTTCTTTGTCACTAACCTCCCCCCCCTTCCCTCAGGTAATGTCTCAACAAGAGACCTGTGAGGAAATAAATAATTTCACCGCAATTTGTAGCGTACTGTCATTCCTTAGGCGTTCACAAGGTCTCCGAGCTATACTGATTTCTCAATAATATAGTAATAGTAGTAGTAGTAATATAGTAATAACATAGTAGTAGTGATATAGTATAATCGGAAATGCTAATGCTAGTCGTATTGCTGTCTGGTTATCTTCGTAGAAGCTGGTTTTCTATTTTATTTCGTAATTTACTCGTGTCCTAAATGATGGCTCACAATATAGCAGAGAACGCTGCGCCGGCTTCAGACAAATTCTGTCGCCCTCACTTGATTACTAAAACATGCGAAGCAACATGCTACGAGCCAGGTTATTCGCGATTACAATACCACAGCCTTCCTAAGGCTTAGAATACAAATCAAGAAATCGCGATGCAAGACGAAGTAAACACGACCTCATTGTTGATATTTAAAAGAGAACTTGTTTATATTTGACGTGTGCGGGTATAGCATTCGCGGTGCTATAGTCACAGGCACTATTCTTCGATGAATGTTTGCATTGCTTTGCCGGTTCCACCCCAAACTCTGTTTTTCTTGTGTTCAAAGCAGTGTATTTCTTTGCAGTCGCGCAGGGCACTCTTAAGACATCAGTTTGTTGTTTGGAGGCGTTCCGCTTTCTATTTACTGGTTGTGCTGTTGTGCGGAGGCGACATAGAGCCGAACCCAGGGCCCGATACTGCACAGTTTGAACGAATACTTGAAGGTCAAAACACAATATTGAAAAAGCTGTCAGAATGGAGAACAAGTTCTCTGTTGGAATAGAAGGACGGAAGGCTCGTATTGTGTGATTAGAAGAAACAATCGCAGGTGTAGATGACATTCGTTCTACACTGGATAACGTCGAGGCACAGCAGCATAAAAATCAGGCGACATTGTCGGCTTTTGGTTCAAAAATTGACGATATTGAGAATCGTCAAAGGCGGGACAATCTACTTGTTTATGGTTTTGAAGATAGCGATACTGGCGAAAAAGCGACTAAATCACGCGAACTTGTCTCAAACCTGTGCCGCATGAAACTGCAACTCAATGCTGGTAGGATTGAGCGCGCTCACCGGATAGGAACCATTCGCGCAGATAAGCCACACCCAATTATAGTGAAGTTGTCCTCTTTCAAAGAACGCCAACAAGTGTTAAATAATGCATGCAAGTTAAAGGACACGAGCTATATAGCATTTCGGAACATTTTTCACGCGTGTTAAGGGATAAAAGAAATCGTTCATGCAATTTCGCAAAACAGTATAGGCAAGAGGGTAAAAAAGCAGTACTAAAGTTTGACACCTTGTACATGGACAACAAACGCTATCATATTGATAGCGTGACCAACAAAGTGAAGTAGATGTGACAACCAACACTTACTAAGACAAAAGAAATGCTCAGTGTTTTGGTGATAAACTGCAGGAGCATAAGAAATGAAGTCCATTCTTTCCGTATCCTTGTTAGATCAGTTGAGCCATCAATAGTTATTGGCACCTAGCCATGGTTGGACTCGAGCGTCTTGAATTCTGAAGTTTTCCCAGATGGCTATCATTGTTCCAGACGCGATCGAGAATCGAGAGGGGAAGGGGTATTTATTCTTGTTAGCTCAAGCTTATCGTGTGGGCCTCTCGAAGGTTCTACAGCTGATCCTGAGCCTGTTTTTTGCAAAGTGAGGCTATCTAATGGGAAAAGTCTAGTTATTGGACCATATTACCGTCCTTCCGGATCATCATGCGACCAGTTTATTCACCTGTCTGCTTTCCTTGATTCGCTTGAAAACGCTATCATAATACTAGGGGGATATTTTAATCTTCCGCATATAGACTGGTAGTGTGATGACCCTGTAGTGTCGTTCACTGGCCATTTGTATTGGGCATTTTGGGATCTCGTCTGTGATTTACGTTTCAACAGGACATTCGTGATGCATCACGGAACGACGGCATAGGTCATGTAATTGGTTTGTTCTTATGTAATGTTCCAAACATTAAAACGAATGTGAATGTACTGCCCGGCATCAGTGACCATTGTGCTTTACTACTTATATAAACGTTCAATAAGTGTCCGTGCCGAAAAAGGAACACAGAAAGATTTACGTGTATAAGAGGGCTGATTTTGGTGCTATAATTTCGGTGTTTGAGTCATATTTTCCTACCTTTGATGCATTACTTGATGAATTGAACCTTGGAGATAATAATAATATAATAATATTTGGGGTTTTACGTGCCAAAACCACTTTCTGATTATGAGGCACGCCGTAGTGGAGGACTCCGGAAATTTCGACCACCTGGGGTTCTTCAACGTGCACCTAAATCTAAGCACACGGGTGTTTTCGCATTTCGCCCCCATCGAAATGCGGCCGCCGTGGCCGGGATTCGATCCCGCGACCTCGTGCTCAGCAGCCCAACACCATAGCCACTGAGCAACCACGGCGGGTGACCTCGGAGAGTTATGAAAGCTGTTTAAAAACAAGCTTTTTGAATTGCGCGATACATTTGTTCCTACTCATGTTATCTAAACGGTCGCAGAATAAGCCTTGGTTTAACTATCAGCTGCGCACACTAATACAAAAAATTAGGAGAGTTTATGTCTAGTTTCGGAGAACGAAGTCCCAGAATACTTGGTTAGAGCTGAAATGTCTGAAAAGAAGCTTTCAGGGTCTTGCGGAACAGGCCAGGCATACTTATTTTGAAAACGTTGGTGTGAAGTTGCTCAATGATTCCAAAGAGTTCTGGAGAGTATTAGGTGTAACGGTAACGAAAACTATTCTGTCCTCCCCCCCCCCCCCCCTTAAAGGGCTCTGAACCCATCATTGATGCTGATGAAGACGAAGTAAAACTTTTTAGCAATTTTTTCTTCTCAGTGTTTACACCAAAGCGTTCTCACACTGTTCCAGTGATCTTCCAAATGGACATTAATCAAATGCCTGAGGTTATGTTTGGTGTAGAAGGTTTGCATAAATCATTGCAGGAGATGAAGCCGGCGATAGCTTGTGGGCCTCATGACATTTCGGCAGTGATTCTTAAAAACTGTTCTGGAATATTGTTTTTAGTTTTCTCAGTTATTTACAAAGTGTTTGTCTGAGTCTCGTTTACCGCGTGATTGGAAGCTGGCATGGGTTGTACCTATTCACAAAGGCGGATCGAGAAGTGCCGTTGAGAACTACAGACCGGTGTCTTTAACAAGTATCACATGCAAGTTAATGGAACACATAATTTATACTTCAATCATGTCGCATATAGTTAAGCACAGTATTCTAAGCTCTAGTCAACATGGTTTTTGACAAGATTTTTCATGTTCTACACAGTTAGTAGAATTTTTTCATGATCTGACCTCGGCAAAAGACAAAACCAAAATAATAGACTGCATATTTCTATATTTCAAAAAAGCGTTCGATGGTCTGCACATGATCTTCTAATCTCGAAACTTAGGGCCTACAAATTGGACAACAGTGTCATAGGTTGGATTGCCGAATAGCTTCCTGCAAAACAGCAGTCTGTGGTGATGAACGGTGTTTCTTCTGTATATGTTCCAGTGACCTCAGGTGTTCCTCGGGGATCAGTTCTGGGTCCCTTTTTATTTTTGCTCTTTATTAATGATATTGAAAGGGACCTTACGTCTTCATTTAGGATGTTTTTGGATGACTGGGTCATTTATAGCGTCAGAGGTAACGTAAGTGACATTTAATCATAACAGATTTATTTAGATATTACAGGAACATTGCGCAATATGGTGGGAAACGTCACTAAATGTTCAAAACTGTGTTCACGTCACCTTTTCAAGAAACAGCGCATTTCAGTCATGCACTTATACCTTGAGTAATATGGCATAAAAGAAGCTTGACAAATACAAATATTTAGAAATATTAATGACATCTGATGTAACGTGGAACAGGCACATTACGCATATTAAAGATGAGACGATAGGATCATTCGGATTCCTGCGCCGTAACTTCGGTCAGTTACCGGATAAACTAAAAGAGCACTTGTATTTCACCTATGTTCGTAGCTTACTTTATTGCATTTGTATTTGTTCTGATCCGTACACGGCTGATTTCACGGAACAGCTTGAAAGAATGCAGAATAGAGCAGCTATGTTTGTTCTTAATGAGTATGGTAGAAAATTAAGTATCACAGAAAGTAAAATCAAATTATCGTGGCCAGCATTAAAGGACCGGCTAAAATCTCAGGTTGAAATTTTTTCACGCTGTTCATTATTCAAAAACAGTGACTGAGAGATAAAGATACATTAGGTAGCCTACTTATACATTGTTGAAACGCGACCATGCACTGAAAGTCCGCGAGTTTCCTTTCAGGGGTGACGTCGTTAGGTATTCTTTTTTTGTTCGATCAATCAGAGAATGTAATCCTCTTTCAGTGACGTTGTTAATATTGCAAACAGTGATGCGTTTTATCGCGCTTTATGTAAGTCATCACTTGTTTCTTCCTTTATATGAAATCCCCCGGCTGGAATGCCCGCATGGGCGATGCAGGCACGTAATAAATAAAATAAATAAACTACTACATTGTGAGTTACTCATGGTGATAATGATTTCTCGGCATCCCCTTTGAAATGGGGCGTGGACAACTCGTCACCTCACAGTTAAAAAACACGTGCCCTCTGTGGCTGGATCAAACTGCGGTCTGACCCAACCGCACGACGGCACGGACCTCGCGCCAGCTCGAGACGGGACGCGCGTGGCAGCGCGGGTGCGCCACCACGGCGCCAGAGACGAAGGAACGAAATGCAGAAATTGAGAGGATTTGATTGACCGCTTCACATAGATTCCAAGAGTTGCCTTGAATCCGCGTGAACTACGTCTTGACGATTTCATTTTAAAGAACACCGCATTTACTTCAATCAATGTTGAAGAAGGTAACACCTTCGCTAACCTGAATCTGTGTGAGGCACGGCGAGCGTGTGGAATTGCAACCGCATTCTTTCCCGCGTTATCTCCGAGTTTTTTTTCCTTGTATCCATCATTGCTATTCGCTAGCTTATCGCGCACAAATGAAATTACTGCGTCGGTACAATGCACATCTACAAACCTATCGACATAGTTATTGACACTTTGTTCCGCTAGGCAATGGCAGATTTCGCAGTCGCGAAACAAAAAAAAAATTGTACTGGGCGGACTAAGCACGCACTTTGTTCATTCCAGGCAGTCCAAAACAACGCTGCCCTATGCTAGATCATTCCAAGTCATCGTGCAAAAAATTATAATGTGCATGACCGCGTTGCGGAACTCCGCATCTGTTGTCCTCTTGCAACAGAAGCGCGCATCTTAAACTATAGAACAACAGGCTAGCCTTCACAGCAGGCCCCTGAAGCTGTCACTAAGCCGCGACCCTTCCCACAGAAGTTCCCGTCTTTCAGCGCCCAATAGTCGTATGAGTCGGATTTTCAAGAGAAAATGTCATTCGAAAACTACGAATGCACAATTTCTGACTAGTACAAAAACTAACAATTCTTCAATCCACATGCAAACATTCGAGCACTCGCACGCTCTTATTTCGTCTGGCTGTGTGTTCTTCGACCACGTTCTCGAGGCCAAAGCTGAGGATGCTCTGGGTAAGAATGCGACGACGAGTGAAGCGTTCTTGTAGTTGGCCTAATTGGCTTGATCTTGCGGTAGTCAGTGCTTTTTCACGCATCTATCCTGCGGCAAAAGTAGAGATCCATACGACACATTTTGTGGCAGCTCTGCATGCTGTGTTGTATTAAAGCGCAGCTTTATTTGCCCCTTCCTTCGACTTTCGCACTGCTGAGTCTGCTGTTGTCCGGCACGTGGCTGACGCCGCACATGTCAGGACGTAGTTGAGACGCACGCCACTAAGGCCGGCCGTGTCGGGACGTGGCCGAGACGTGGTTTGTTGCGTACTCCAGGGTAGCGTACCGTACTGCTGCCGAGAAGTAGCGGCGCCTGCCTATCGAAGCTCGACCAACATTACTTTTTGGGTAGCGTGGCGTTGTCGGCGGGCTGCAGGCATCCGGTAGGCCATGGCTACCAAACGGGCGAGACGATTTGCTAGTGCGAAACTTGCACTATTTATTCAAAGGTAGTTGAAATAAAATAAGAAAAGCATGAAGTATGAAGTCTCAAGCATGAAGTCTATCAAAGTACATTTCGGAGCCCCTTAAATAGGCTCTCTACAAGTGTGGGCGGGATCTTGCTTCCGTCGAATGACACGTGACAGGCACGGAGAGAGGGCCCCTCCTCCTGCAATACCGAGCACGGGAAGGAGAAGTCGAACCTCTTTTCGACGAATCCGGGGAGCGGTCATTCACCCGACCTTCTCCCCGGATTCGACAGGAGTGTGGCACGAAGGAAAGATGACCAGAGAAGCTCCTGTCAAGATTTACGCCGCGTCGCGTCTGCACGATGCCCTGGACGCCTAATTAGGCATGACGCCTAACAAATGCTGTGCAGGAGCTGCCGCGCTTGTCTCCGTGCCCACCCGAAACACCAACGACAGTGGAAGGGGGTGGGGAGAGTGCTAGCGAAGGAGTAGAGAGAGAGAGAGAGAGAGAGAGAGAGAGAGGAGATAGTTTTGTGAGCTACAACGCTACAACCCAGAATGGCGCCGAAGCGTGCAATTAGTGCCGACGAGGCGAAGGCTCGCGTAACGCGTTGAGCGGTCCAAGAACAAACACAAGCGGAGCAGGCAAGGTAACATTTCACATCCCGTCACGACTGTCGTATGCCGTCACTATATCAGCGCCAAATAACGTCAATGAATGGAAATAGCAGACAAAGATTCGCTTACATCGCTTCCCGCAGTGCATGGAATCTGGATTTTTTTTGCACAATGCCCTTGTCAATTACGCTGATCTTAAACCGATCAAATTTGACTGCACAGCCAGCATTATGGAGATGTAAACGAAGCATAGCTTCGGTAATCAACGGCACCAAGTCTACCACGGTAAACTTGAGCATCTGCTAGCCTTTCCAGATAATCGTCTTGGCCATCCTCTTGCTCGGCTGACAACTCGTCGCCAACTCGTGTCATGTATGATCTATACCGAGCCAGTGTAAACAGCCTACGTTACACTCCCACACAGGATGAGAGTTTTATGAAAATGCACTCAGACGCCGGATACCATAAAACGCAAAAATATTACGAGAGCTTCACAAAATGAAATAGCCTTGCGCATTCGTTGCACCCAATTCTACAATATGAACGAAAAACTCCTTCTGAGCGATTGAACAGTTGCCTGGTTGTGAACTTGTGCTTAAATCCGGTGATAATTGCGACACCTGTTTACGTGCCATTATTTTAGAAAGGTTCTCCAAAATATGTAAAATGAAACATGAGTCGGTATTTTTACTGAAGTCACCGGGTCAATATAATGTGACTCAACTTAAACTCGCGGTTATTGTGAACACTCCCGAGAAAAGCGTTGTGTAATAAATAATGTTGTGTGAATATAAATTAATGTTTCGCACGAGGTGCCGAGAGAAACATGCCGATCGATGCCCAAATCATATCATTTGTTACACTGAATTTGAAATTGCGAATTATTACCTATGCACTTTGTCCCGTTGACCGTATAACCACGCTTGCAGAGGCAGTGTGTGGTTTTTCCATCGAAGTAACAGTAATGGTCGCACCCGCCGACGTCATCTTCGCAGTGGTTTTTTGTTGTGGGTTGGCTGATATGGCGAACAGCTGGTAAACCTGAAAACAATAAAGAAAGCATTAACCTGTAAAATGACCTCGAAACACTCATACCATGAAGAAAAAGCGAGATAAACTATCAGTGTTTTTTTTTTTCCTTTGAGCGGAAACCATATGAAGTATCTCGAATATAGAGGGTTGCCCCAGCTAAGTTTAGCCAGAATTCAAATATATGACGATGCACGCTAAGAGGACGCGAACAAATATATGTTGCTGACTATTTATTGTACGGAGTAAGACGCACAATTTTTTTTCTATTCAGCTTAATTGCATAATTGGTCAAGATTAATTAACAAACTTCCCAAGCAACAAAATTTAGCCAAGAATTCTAATTAGAACGATCTAGAGCGCTTTGCAAAACGTCCGATTAAACTGTAACTTTCTATCTATTAGGTATTATTAGTGTTTTTCAGATGCCCACATAAAAAGAAAAATACCACGGGACTTGCCCACTTGCGCGTCGGGATGGCAGCGCTCCCGAGCGTTTCTCGCGCAAGTGAGCACGACACCTAGCAGTGTGTGCTGCCGCTTAAGAGGCGGTAGGGCAGTGACGCAGCCGTTGGCTGTGCGATTTACGCCACCGATGAGCTGTTCGTGATAGCGATCAGCAGGTGCAGGGCAGCACACCCGGCTAAATGCTATCTTCGTTTGTACGCGGATCATATACAACAACGGATCGCTCTACAACATTCTAATTGGAATTTTTTTGCCTAACTTTGTTGCTTCCGAAGTTGGTTAAATATCGTCATCGTTGTCGTCGTCATCATCAGGCTATTTATGTCCACTGCAGGACCAAGGCCTCTCCCTGCCAATTAACCCTGTCCTGCACGAACCGATTCCAACTAGCACCCGCAAATTTTCTCATTTCGTCGCACCACCTAGTCTTCTGCCCTCATTTACTGCGCTTCCCTTCTCTTGGTACCCATTCTGTCACCCTAATGGTCCAATTAACGGTTATCTAATCTGCGCATTACATGACCTGCCCAGCGCCATTTCTTTTTCTTAATGTCTATTAGATTATCGTCTCTGATCCAAACCGCTCTCTTTCTGTCTCTTAAAGTTATGCCTAGCATTCCTCGTTCCATCGCTTTCTGCGCGGTCTTTAACTTGTTCTCAAGCTTCTTTGTCAGCCGCCAAGTCTCTGCGCCATATGTCAGCACCAGTAAAAAGCACTGATTGTATACTTTCCTTTTCAATAATAACGGTAAGCTCCCAGTCAGGAGCTCACGATGTCTGCCGTATGCGATCCAACCCATTTTCATTCTTCAGTGAATTTCCTTCTAATGGTGAGGGTTCCCTGTGATTAGATGACCTAGGTAAACATACTCCTTCACAGACTCTAGAGGCCGACTTGCGATCTTGAACTCTTGTTTCCTTGCCCAGTTATTTATCATTATCTTTGTCTTCTGCATATTCATCTTCAGCCTCACTCTTACACTCTCCCTGTTAAGGTCCTCACTCATTTGTTGTAACTCGTCCGCAGTGTTGCTGAATAGAACAATGTCATCGGCCAACCGAAGGTTGCTGAGGTATTCGCCGTCGATCCTTACTCCTAAACCTTCCTAGTTTAATAGCTTGAATACTTCTTCCAAGCACGCAGTGAATAGCATTGGAGAGATTGTGTCTCCTTATCTGACCGCTTTCTTTATTGGTATTTTCCTACTTTTATTGCGTAGAATTAAGGTGGCTGTGGAATCTCTGTAGATATTTTCCAGGTTATTTACGTAAGCGGTCTGTACTCCTTGATTACGCATTGCCTCTATGACTGCTGGTATCTCTACTGAATGAAATGCTTTTTCGTAACCTATGTAAGCCACATAGAGATGCTTATTGTACTCTCCGGATTTCTCAATAACCTGATTAATGATATCGATGTGATCCATTGTAGAGTATCCTTTCCTGAAGCCAGCCTGTTCCCTTGGTTGACTAAAGTCCAATGTTGCCCTTATTCTGTTGGAGATTATTTTGATAAATAGTTTATATAATGCTGGGAGTAAGCTAATGGCCCTATAATATTTCAGTTATTTAACGTCGCCTTTCTTGTGGATTAGTATAATGTTTGTATTCTTCCTGTTTTCTGGGACCCTTGCAGTTGATAGACACTTCGTATAGAGAGCCGCCTGTTTTCCTAGCATTAGGTCTCCTCCATCTTTGACTAAGTCGACTATTATTCCATGTTCTCCTGCCGCTTACCCCCGTTTAATGCCAGGCCCTTTTGACCTCCGCTCAAGTTATAGGATGTGTTTCTGTATACTGTTCATAACTTTTTCGAATAGAGTGCTCTTGAGTCCTCTGGGTACTGTAAAGGTCAGTACAGAATTCTTCCGCTGCTTTTATTATACCTTCGAGATTTCTGATGATATTACCCTGCTTATCTTTCAGTGCATACATCTTGGTTTTTCCTTGGTTAGATAAGCTTGACTAATTATGCAATTAAGCAGAATACAAGAAAATAGTGTGAATTACTCCATACAAGAGTCAGCAACATGCATTTGATCGCGTCGTCTTTAGTGCATAGGCATATTATTGCGATAGCAATTATATGGGCACTCCAGGCGCATTTCTGCCGTCACCGTCGCCGTCAGGTTCCGTATGAGTGAAAGCGTGCGAGGATGAGCCGGTGAACGCGGTTCCATCTCGCGTGCGCGAGCGAGGAACGCGGCCCGGGTGTGTGCCCTCTCGTGGGGCGCGCGAGGCATGGGGGTGAGTTCTTCTCCGGCGGCTGCTACGGTGCGTCGCTGTCCTCATCTCCCGCCACGGAGCGTTGGACGCGGTCGCCGAGTCAGCACGGATCCACATCTGCTCCTCGAAGTTTTCGCCCTGTCAAAGGAACCTTCTTCGATAGGACTCCAAACTTGTGTTAGGAAGACGTCTCAAGGTACCCACCTTCCAGCGAGACGAGCTTTTCATCGTTTCTGCGCAATTAATGAAGGAACTTGGCCGGCGTAGCCGGCCGCCGGCCACTAAGCGTAGTCCATGGCTGGACGTCACCTCGACACCACCAACGTCACGCGCGTTCGCGGTCTTCTGAAGCATGGAAATTGAGCAAGCAGCGGCGTCCGCTGCGACACTCGGCCACTGGCGCACCGTAGGGACAACGTCGCGCCAGCAACAAACCACCACTGTGATTGTTAAATTCCTTGCCGCAATCGGCGTCGGTACCCTCGGCAACGCTATGCGCTCGGCGGCAGGACTCAACACAATGGAACGCAGCGACAAATACTTCAAAATTCGCACCACACAAATTCTGGTGGCCGTTGACACCTATCGTTGATCTGCTGCCGACAAGCTCGCGGAACTAAAGAGCATTACTATCAACGATGCAGCTTACCAGACAAATAAATACCTGCGTGCCGCTGATCCTATGAACGCACGAGGCGTCATACATGGAATACCCGCCTCGGTCTCCGACGGAGAGCTGTAGGGTATTGTGGAAGTTGAACAAGCGAAACTCCTCACAATTCACCGAATAGGCTCGTCCAACACCGTGATGATGACGCTGGAAGGCCCACGTTTACCCAGATTTGCCCTTATTAATCGCGTTGTCCAGTGCCTCTACCGTTTTCGACACAGAAGTTCGCTGTGCTCGCACTGCTTCACGATCGGTCACGCCACCGACGTATGCTCAAATCGTCCGACGTATTGCATACGCCATCAATGCATTAGAACATTTCCCAGTGCGCAAAGCATACCCCCCATGAGTGCTTCCCTTACTGCCATAATTGCGGCGGTAAACATTCGCCGACTTCAAAAGACTGCCCAGCAAGAAAAGAAGCGGATCGCGCGGCGCGTTCGCGGGCATCCAAGTACCGTCGCCGACGGATACGCAACACGAAGCCCTTCCAGTATACGTTAGATTTCCCTGAATTGCCACAGGGCACACACCGTCCCCGTCAACAGGACACAAGAGTCACTATAAACAACAAGACCCCAGAAACCTCCATCGCTACTTCCAACCGGTTTGCCGTGCTTCGCCAGACGAGTCGCAGCCAGAGTCGCAGTCGCCACCGCAGTCGCAGGCGCAACAGCAGCCGAAGTCGCAGTGTCAACCAAACCATCAGGAAAAAATCTCCAAATGGAAGCCCACCGTCTAAGGCCGCCAAGGGATCTGCCACTCTTGAGCCGAAACGTCCCAGGAATGACGAGAGGGTCATTCCACGCCAAGCGTCCCGACCCCAAGAGTGACCGTCGCTGAAGTTCCTGAAAAAATTTGGGCCAGATGAATTTTGTGGGAATAAGGTTTCGCCAAAGTATTTTCGTCGAAAAAAAGATTGTGATCACGTGATTGCTCTTTGAAATTTCAGGGAAGAAGCAAAAGTTTGTTGGGGGTAATTTTTTTTATTCAAGCCTGAAAGTAGGTACAATAATAAACTTTTATTTTAGAACATTGTACTGGCATTCTTCTTTCATATTACGTTATAATTGAATCAATTTTAGAATTTTCCGAATTTATTTGGCTCAGTAAAAAAGCAAAGAAAGTTGCGTTTTCGGACATTTCCTGCATAAACTGCATTGACTTCTCAGCGGCAATAATTTTTCTGACTTTTTGCCTTTTGCTATATTGTATGTTAAAAATAATTTCCAATTATTAAGAAATATCTTTTTTGAGAAAAATACCTCCGAAGTTGGAAAAAAATGACTTTTTGGCGAGATTCAGGCCACATTTAAGCATTAAGGCCCTCCAGATAAAAATATGTCAGATAGGTCAATATACGCACCGGCCTCTTAGCTTGTGATATAGAAAGTTTCATTCGAGTAAATTTTGTTTGAAGCGGAAAAACATTTTTTTAAGTCGGCAATCCATGTCATTAGTAGGCACTGCATACGTGTCGCCGCTCTCCTTGTCGTCTCCGTATCGTCGTCTGCTTTCTCCTCCTTGTCTGCCGCCCAGCAGACGGCGGCTAGTATATATAACTACTGCAGATTAAAATTTTTGACGTTATTTTGGTTTTTGCTTTTTCGGTGCTTAAGAAAACGCAAGGAAAACGGCTTTACATCCTTCTGGGGATGTTTTTTTACCTGTACCTCTGTATTCATGTGTTTCTCCAATGAAAATAGTGTGATCAGCTGACAGACGCACAAGGCGGCAGACGAGGCTTCCAGTGAGCGAATTTTATGGGAATGCGTACAGACGTTGTCGCAACGAAGGAACATCGGAAATAATATGGCACATAACTCAGGCCAACACGTTCAGAATGGATGCGAAATCCAAGCTTCAGTATTATGCCTTCCAGCGTCAATTTCTTGCAATGCTAAAGGTAAGAAAATGTCTCGAGCATTGACTTGCGATTTGAAATCTTTGCGCAGTTCACCTAGAGCGCCTGAACTGAATCAGATTTTTCCACGAGAATAATAATTCAAGGCATCATCTAAAACGATGCTTGCTATATCAATCGCGCGATATTTTCGTGAACAGACTGAGGTTATCGAATCAGCCCATTTACAGTGCGGCATGTTTGGAGGTATGTCAGAAAAGCCAAAATCTTAGACAATGAGACAAACAGAATGCAGTGCAGCTAAAACAAGCTTATTTCTGGAGGCTTACTGGTTCGCGTGGCACTATTTTTCAGGAAGCGAACTTCCGCCATGCTCTTTCGGCCCAAAGAACTGCCACAAAACAACTTACTGCAGCGAGCAGCAGCTGACAAATGTAGTTAGTTTGACTGGCATAGATCGGCGTCTTCTTGCGCTGCGCTCAAGAAGAGGCCTGGGTGACGATGCGACCATTTGTATGCACCACAAACAACTTTACCTTCGTCGATACATTTCTAAAGTCGCTTCGAACTTGTGCTCAGACCCATTCTTTAGACATGCGAAGCATTGCCGGGGGTCGACCGTAATCACACTGGCCGTTGTTGATGCCCACCCTTCTCTAGGCCTGGTTCCAGGAAATCGAATCTGTGAAGCTTGCAAGCGGCACTTGTATAGTACTCAAAGAATGGCAAATTTGGTGTTGCCAGAACAACTCGACGTTCTGGTCGGAGGTAGTGAAAGTGAGCCTGAATCAAGTGGTACAGGAACAGAAAAGGAGGCCTTAGAAAGAGGTGTTGGCAGCAGCGTAAAAAGGAAACTGCAGCGCGGAAGACAGACGCACGCTAAAAAGAAAGTGGAAACAATGCGAGAAAACGCGGAGGGAATAACGGCTACGTCCCCGGAAATGTGTCAGCCATCGACCCTTGACAAACGCGAGGGCGCTGAACTCCTCCTGAATGATTGTCTGCTTGATCCAAGACTTGAAAAACAAGTTTTCCCAAGAACATAGCCGAGAAAAAAAAATACAGTACCTCACTTTAGCCCCCCAATCTTGGTCTCGTGAAAAAATGATGGAGTTCTTTGATGCACCGGAACGACAAGTTCGCGAGGCAATGAAAGTCAAGTCTAACAGTGGGATTCTAGGCAGGCCGCAAACAAGACGTGGTCGTCCAGTTAGTGAAGAAGTGAAGTCATCGGTCAGAGCTTTCTACGAGGATGACTCTGTATGTTGTTGCCTACCAAGAAAAAAGGACACTCTGAAAGGCCATCAAAAGCGACTATTGTTGATGAACCTGAAGGAAATGCATGAAGAATGGAAGAAGACTTACAATTTAAAGTGTGGCTTTTCAACGTTCGCCGCTATGCGTCCTTCCCACTGTGTTTTAGCTGGTGGAAGCGGCACACACACAGTGTGCGTCTGCATGAGCCATCAGAACTTTAAACTAATGCTTCATTCTAGTGGGCTCAAGGAGACAACTGAAGAGCTCCTGGCTACACTTGTATGTCGACTTCATAACCAAGATTGCATTTTCGACGAATGCGCATCCTTCCCTGGCATAAAGTACGCTGAGAATCTGCTTCGACAAAGTCTTGCCCATGTCGCAGAGAGCAGAGACAACATCCTTGTCCGGCAATGGATAAGTGGAGTCCGCTGTAGACTCGAAACCATGGTTTTGACATCAGAAGAGTTTTCCGAAAAGTTAACAGACATGTTGAATCAACTTAAGATCCACCATTTTATGAGTAAGCAGCAAGCTCGCAACTTTCGAGAACTGAAGTTTAACCTAAGCCAACACGAGGTCGTCATGGTGTTGGATTTCGCGGAAAATTACAGTTTTATACTTCAGGACGCACCACAGTCCTACCACTGGATTAACACCCAAGCTACAATACATGCCGCAGTTGTCTATTTTCGGAAGGCGCAAAGCGACCCTGGAGAGGTTTCTGCGTGGTGTTTCGCTGTTGTTTCTGACTGCCTGGAGCATGATACAGTCGCAGTACACACATTTCAGAGTGCAGTGCTCGAGGTAGTAAAACAATATCTGCCTGAAGTAAAAAAAAATCATTATTTCTCTGATGGAGCTTCATCAGAATATAAGAACAAAAAGAACTTTTTGAACCTTTGCTACCATGAACAGGACTTTAATCTATCGGTAGAATGGAATTTCTTCGCCACTTCACACGGCAAAAGTGCATGCGATGGTGTCGGCGGCACACTCAAACGTCTGGCAGCAAGAGCAAGCTTGCAGCGGCCATATCACAGCCAGATTCAATCTCCAGAGGATCTGTTTGACTGGGCCAAAAGTAATATCAAGGGGATTACAGTAATGTGGGTACCTAATTGCAAAATACAAGGAAAAGATACAGAGCTTGGTTTGACATTCAGCATAGCAACCGGTGTTAACGGAACGCGATTATTCCACCACTTCAAACCAGTGACGGTTTCAACTCTTCGGGTTTGTGTCACCTCATACTCAAATACCGAAGAAGTTGAAGTAAAGAAGCGGGCATGAATACTATGGAGTCTTTCATTTGCCTGTAAAGGTTCATGTGTGAAGAGTTGAACATGAGTGAACGAAAAAACGTAAGCCAACCGACAAGTTGAATCAGGCTCTAATCTCCAGCTGTGAGCGTCTGTAGCCCGGTCAACAGCCGTCTTCATTCTGGTGCGGAACAGCAGAAAAGAAGCGGCCGTGTTGCCTCCCGCTCTGCAGGAGGCAAAGTTAGCCATTAACAGTTATTGCAAGCCACCCACATCGATGCCGTGTTCGCCAACCTGACAGCCCCAAGCCACAAAAATGACAAGAGGTGAACTGACAAAAACAGGCCATTTACGATGCGTTTAGACTGACGTCAAGCGACATAGCCGGCACAGTCAACGTTTTTTCGGCGCACAGCCGGAATGCATATGTGAGCCCAAAAACTCTCTGGTGGCTCATACGCATCGTGCAGTGAGACCGAGCTCAGCAGTGCCTACTAATGACATGGATTGCCGACTTAAAAAAATGTTTTTCCGCTTCAAACAAAATTTACTCGAATGAAACTTTCTATATCACAAGCTAAGAGGCCGGTGCGTATATTGACCTATCTGACATATTTTTATCTGGAGGGCCTTAATGCTTAAATGTGGCCTGAATCTCGCCAAAAAGTAATTTTTTTCCAACTTCGGAGGTATTTTTCTTAAAAAATATATTTATTAATAATTGGGAATTATTTTTAACATACAATATAGCAAAAGGCAAAAACTCAGAAAAATTATTGCAGCTGAGAAGTCAACGCAGTTTATGCAAGAAATGTCTGAAAAGGCAACTTTTTTTGCTTTTTTACTGAGCCAAATAAATTCGGAAAATTCTAAAATTGATTCAAGTATAACGTAATATGAAAGAAGGATGCCAGTACAATGTTCTAAAATAAAGTTTATTATTGTACCTACTTTCAGGCTTGAATAAAAAAATTACCTCCAACCAACTTTTGCTTCTTCCCGGAAATTTCAAAGAGCGATCACGTGATCACAAATTTTTTTTTCGACGAAAATACTTTGGCGAAACCTTATTCACACAAAAGACATCTGGCCCAAAATTTTTTCAGGTACTTCAGCGATGATCACTCTCGGGGTCGGGACGTTTGGCGTGGAATGGCCCAAGAGCCAGCTGGCCTCTGATAACGGTGAGCCAGTCGGTCCAAACCTACCTACTAATTCCTCGCAACCCTTACCTAACACTTCACAGTCAACCCATTCTATTTCAGGGACTCCAGTTCTTCATTACTCGCACTCTCAAACTCTTCAGCGCCCTGTGACACCAGCTACAACACCATCGCACATGCCAATCAAGCATACAGCGACTTGAACGAGCGGTCCAGGTTTGAACGGCTAAAGTAGACAGCCTCGCGAATGAGGTAGCAGTGATTCGCACCGATACAGGCTTAAATGCAATATCTAAAACAAGAAATTGCCCGCACTGATGTCGCCGTTCAACAGCTAGTAGCCAACGCACAAATATTCGCACGTGCACAGACATCCACGCAGTCCAAGGACGTTGAGACCTCCGCCTTGGCAAATCTGTAATATGGCAAGCTCTAATCGACGTCTAGTAATATGGCAATGAAATTGCAGGAGCCTTCGAGGGAAGAAGGCTCTCTTACAACAACTTATCTACCGAGAAGCACGAAAACCAGACATCCTTTTAATTCAAGAAGCTTGCAAACTTATATCATTACCGGGATATGAACAGTTTACCCAAGGAAGTATTAATAAACAAGACAAAAGAGCTCCACAAGGTGTGACCATTCCCATAACACTGTAACATACGTGGCCAAACAAATCCCAGCTATACAAATGGATACTGGTTCCATAAACAATTCGACTCAGGAGTACGTTACTGTCCAATGTCACTAAGGCAGCCACGACGTTCTAATTATCAATGCATACTGAGTACCAAGGCTCGACTGTCCTTCTTTTCTGAAATGGTTGGACACGTACACAAAGCTACATAAGGACAAAGACATCACTATAACTGGGGATTTCAATACACATAACATATCATGGGGCTACCAGCCTACTACAACGAAAGCAGGGCAGTGCCTCGAAAGAAAAAATGCAAGATAACAAGTGTACGTTCCTTAATGATACAACCGAGCCCACGCGCCAAGGAAAGTGTTGAACGTGACTCTAACCCCAATTTAAGCTGGTACCGCGGAATTGGGAATGTAACTTGGGCGAATCTTGACGAAAATCTTGGAAGTGACCGCTACATCATTGAAGTTACTCTAAGCATTCCTCACTCAAAGGCTCGCCTTGCTAACGCAGCTTCCAATACACAACTTACTGACTGGCACCAATTCCGATCAGACCTAGACAGGGCCGACGAACAGCCGGACCTACATTCATGGGTGAAGAATACTAGCAAGACGAGGAAAAGGTACACCAAAAAGATTGCGCGTACTCCTGAAAACCCACACACAGACTCTCATCCGCTTAACTTATGGGATAAAAGACACATGATTGTGCAGGGTTGGAAAGAACATAAACAGAATCATGGCCTTCGCAAACTTATTGAGCAAATATCATTAGAAGCACAAGAATACACGCAGAAGTTTGCACTGAAAGTTGGATAGAAACATGTGACAAGCTCAACGGCCGCCTACATACTGCGAGAGTGGGGAATATCTTAAGATCACTTTTGGGCCAAGGAAAACCACGACACACCATGGAAAAGATAACGATGGGCTCTGGCCTGACACGCGAAGAAATAGCTGATGAAATTCGTCAGACCTTCTATCCTTTGGACCAAAATGAAGGACAACTTCCGGATTATCCAACTGAGTCACTCGAAGAGAGTACAACAGGCATAAAGAGCCTGTTTACTTTAGCTGAGTTACATACGGCTCTCTCTTCGCTGAAACGAAACACAACCGCTGGAAAAGATGAGATTTATTATTTAATATTTATTTAGGATACTTTCAAGGCCCGTAGGCATTACAGACAGGATTACTTAGAGTACACTTCGTAACTTAACCGCTTCTCAGTTCGAGTAACTTTTAGAACACATCAACAATATTTGGGAATCCGGAATCCTTCCAGAGGAGTGGAAAACGGCAATAATAATACCAATACCGAAAACCGGCCAACTGTATCGCGAACCTGCCCTTCGTGTCTAAGCAAACTGATGGAACGCATGGCCCTTAACCGTCTCAACTGGCACTCAGAAAAGAGCAGTGCTTTTCCTTACACAATGACAGGCTTTCGATCACATGGACTCACAACCAGGTGGCGGCGCTGAACGGACGTGTGTCTTTTCGTCTCCGAGAGTCACTGTCTTCCTTCTGTTACATTGGGCCATAGGGCCCAAAAGTCGCATGGACCGTGGCCATGGATGACCCAGAGACAGCTTTGAATGTTCCATTACCCGAGGACATGGAGTTACAGCAGTTTGAAGACGCCCTCACGCCAGAGGATGTGCCAACCCTAACGAGCACCTCGACCGATGCCATGGTAGACAACACCGCTTCGAGAAAGACGCCGCTGCGTCCAGACGTGAATCCGTTCCCTCCACTTGCTGAGCCTGAGCTACCAAGGGGAAGCAAAGGCAAGTGCGATGATTTACTCGTCTCAAACCTACCCATTGTACCCACCGCCAAGCATGGGCCGAAATGCGCACGCGGAACCCTGTCCGCGATAGCTGCAACTGCAGCAGCTAAACCCAAGGCTGCGTTTCGTCATGGCGTCTCTCGCTACAACGGCAACGCGACGCCAGAGTTTAACGCGTATGACTCGGACTCGGCGTCTACTCACGAAGATGACAGGGAACAAGGAGCATGGAAGGCCGTCACATATAAACGCCGCAATGCAGGGAAGAAACAAGCGAACGCGCGCGCTCAACGCCATTCATACGCTCACACTGTGATACTAAAACTTCAAGAGCCATGCAGAATCATGGATGAAAATTTCATTGTTATTGATGAGGCAATCTGGAATCACATTCACAACGCTCCCTCAACGCATGAAACGGAAGGTGGTGGTGGTATAAACTTTATTTAATGACGTCCAAAAAAGAAAAGAAAATTAAGATGCCGCCGTTCCGTGGGTGGCCTTCAGGCTGCCGGTCGTGGCCACCAGATCATGCCTGGTGGCGACTTCCGCTGCCCAGATCGTTAGCCGTAGCTGCACATCCGGCTCCGAGCTGGCCAAAGCAGCCTCCCACAGCTGCGGACTAGATACATGCCAAGAGGCAGGGGGAGAATGTTTCGGGCATGAATAGAGAATATGAGCATAGTCTGCTCGTGGGTGTCTGCAGAGCGTGCATTCGGGTGAGAAGGCCCCGGGGTGAATAAGGGCAAGTCGGGCAGGAGAGAGGAAAGTGTGGGCCTATAAATGGCGCCACGTGCTCTGTTGGAGCTTAGAGAGGGAGTTGTGAGGGGGAGGGAGGGCTAGGCGAGAGTTGCGGTAATGAAGGGTAATGTCATGGAAGGTGAGGAGGGAGTCACGCGTGTCCATCCCGGAGTGGAGGGGGCCAGCTCGGTTTGTCATCTCGCGAGCGATGGAATTTGCCGCCTCGTTGCCAGGATGCCCCGCGTGAGCCGGAACCCAGATGAGTTGGATACGACGAGAAGGGGGAGGGGAGTGCTCAAGGATGCTGAGCGCAGAGGAGTAGATGCGACCCTTCGCAAAGTTGTGGACTGCAGCTTTGGAGTCGTTGAATATGAAAGGGGCCGGGGTAGTGGCAATGGCGAGCGCAATAGCTGCTTCCTCGGCGGCAGTGGAGGTGGGGGCAGGTATAGTGGCAACGGTCAGGGGAGCAAGTGTATGGGAAGTGGCTCCAAGGGCGTAGGCGGGGTGGGAAACGTATGGCGCCGCATCGACTTACACAGCATTAGACTGTGAGCCATGCTGGCGCCAGAGGGTGGAGGCGCGGGCAGAGCGGCGGGCGGCGTGATGCTCAGGGTGCATGTTCCTCGGAAGAGGGTTCACAGTGAACATGGAAGATACAGAGGAGGGTAAGGGGTGGGTTACAAAGGCAGGGGACACAGGGGTCAAGCGGAAGGAAGAGAGAAGGGCTCTACCAGAGGGGGTGCGAGAAAGGCGGTCGAGTTGTGCCGTGCGATGAGCCTCCACAAGCTCTGAAAGAGTATTGTGGACGCCCATCGCCAGCAGACGAGAAGTGGGGGTGTAGGTGGGGAGCGCAAGGGCTGACTTGTAAGCTTGGCGGATGAGACAGTTCACCTTGTCTTCCTCGGTGCGAGAGAAAGAGATAGGGGAGGGAGTAGACAAAGCGGCTGAGAACGAAGGCTTGGATAAGACGACGGAGGTCGTGCTCACGCATGCCGAGGTGCCGGTTAGCGACACGTCGAATAAGTCGGACGGTCTGGTGGACAGTGGTAGTTAGGCGGGAAAGGACAGCAGTGTGTTTGCCATTGGATTGGAGAAGGAGACCCAGTATGCGGAGGCAGGAGACAGAAGGGACGGGGTGCGCGTCAATAATGATGCTAAGGGTGGGAGATGAGGCGGCGGCCGTGCCTCGAGCCGGGAGGAGCAGAACCTCCGACTTTGACGGGGAGCAGGCTAGCCCGACTGCGCGAGCATGACCGGCAACCGCGTCCGCGCCTGCCTGTAGGACGGCCTCCATCGCTCCAATATTTCCGGTGGTCACCCAGAGGGTGATATCATCGGCGTAGAAAGCATGGGACAGGTTAGGAATGGTAGCGAGAGCGCGTGCCATGGGGAAAAGAGTGATGTTGAAGAGAAGGGGGGAGAGGACAGAACCCTGGGGCGTGCCCCGATTTCCAAGAGTGAAATTTGGAGAGGAGAGAGGGCCGAATGAGATCTCAGCGGTGCGACGGGCAAGGAAAGCCGTGATATAACCATCGATACGAGAACCCACTACAGTACCAGTGGCACCCACGACGATAGTGGTAGAGGGAATAGCCTAGAGGAATTCGACATCCCACAGGTAACGCCAGAAGAAGTAAAGAAAGCCTTAGGAGCTATGCAAAGGGGGAAGGCAGCTGGGGAGGATCAGGTAACAGCAGATTGGTTGAAGGATGGTGGTCAGATTGTTCTAGAGAAACTGGCCACCCTGTATACGCAATGCCTCATAACCTCGAGCGTACCGGAATCTTGGAAGAACGCTAACATAATCCTAATCCATAAGAAAGGGGACGCCAAAGACTTGAAAAATTATAGACCGATCAGCTTACTGTCCGTTGCCTACAAAGTATTTACTAAGGTAATCGCAAATAGAATCAGGAACACCTTAGACTTCTGTCAACCAAAGGACCAGGCAGGATTCCGTAAAGGCTACTCAACAATAGACCATATTCACACTATCAATCAAGTGATAGAGAAATGTGCAGAATATAACCAACCCTTATATATAGCTTTCATTGATTACGAGAAAGCGTTTGATTCAGTCGAAACCTCAGCAGTCATGGAGGCATTACGGAATCAGGGTGTAGATGAGCCATATGTAAAAATACTGGAAGATATCTATAGCGGCTCCACAGCCACCGCAGTCCTCCACAAAGAAAGCAACAAAATGCCAATAAAGAAAGGCGTCAGACAGGGAGATACGCTCTCTCCAATGCTATTCACAGCATGTTTACAGGAGGTATTCAGAGACCTGGAGTGGGAAGAATTCGGGATAAAAGTTGATGGAGAATACCTTAGCAACTTGCGATTCGCTGATGATATTGCCTTGCTTAGTAACTCAGGAGACCAATTGCAATGCATGCTCACTGACCTGCAGAGGCAAAGCAGAAGGGTGGGTCTGAAAATTAATCTGCAGAAAACTAAAGTAATGTTTAACAGTCTCGGAAGAGAACAGCCGTTTACGATAGGTAGCGAGGCACTGGAAGTAGTAAGGGAATACATCTACTTAGGGCAGGTAGTGACCACGGATCCGGATCATGAGACTGAAATAACCAAAAGAATAAGAATGGGCTGGGGTGCGTTTGGCAGGCATTCTCAAATCATGAACAGCAGGTTGCCACTATCCCTCAAAAGGAAAGTGCATAACAGCTGTGTGTTACCAGTACTCACATATAGGGCAGAAACCTGGAGGCTTACGAAAAGGGTTCTACTTAAATTGAGGGCGACGCAACCAACTATGGAAAGAAGAATGATGGGTGTAACGTTAAGGGATAAGAAAAGAGCAGATTGGGTGAGGCAACAAACGCGGGTAAATGACATCTTAGTTGAAATGAAGAAAAAGAAATGGGCATGGGCCGGACATGTAATGAGGAGGGAAGATAACCGATGGTCATTAAGGGTTACGGAGTGGATTCCAAGGGAAGGGAAGCGTAGCAGGGGGCGCCAGAAAGTTAGGTGGGCGGATGACATTAAGACGTTTGCAGGGACAACATGGCCACAATTAGTACATAGCCGGGGCAGTTGGAGACGTATGGGAGAGGCCTTTGCCCTGCAGTGGGCGTAACTAGGCTGATGATGATGATGATGATGATGATGATGATGATGATGATGATGACGACGAGGACCCACGTTAAGGGTGGAAAGAGCACCTAGGATGGCGGAATGGAGGACGTTGTCAAATGCTTTCGTCATGTCCAGTGCCAAAACCGCACGAGTGCGCTTGGCGTGAAGAAGGTGAAGAACCTCTTCGGAGAGCTGGAGCATGACGTCATGGGTAGAGAGGGAGGGGCGAAAGCCGAACGTAGAATCGGGGAAAAGGTGGTTGTCGTCTAGAAAGTTCTGCAAGCGGTCGAAAACAACGTGCTTCAAGAGCTTACCGAGACAAGAGGTGAGGGAAATGGGGCGGAGATTTTGGATGTCTATTGGTTTGCCAGGTTTGGGGATGAAAGTTACCTTAGCGTGGGTCCACTCGGAAGGCAGAGTGCTTTCATGCCAAGGTTTATTAAAGAGGTCAGTGATGGGCCTCGAGGGACGGGGTATCCAGATTACGGAGGGCCTTGTTAGAGATTTGGTCGGCCCCCGGTGTGGAGGTAGAGCGGAGCTTATGCAGCGCGGCACGAACCTCGCCAAGGGTGATATCTGCGTCGAGCGTAGAATTAGGGTTGCCAGTGTAGGAAGGGAGAGAGGAAGGGGGGTTGGTGCAGAGATAGCGATCACGAAGAGCAAGAAGAAAGTCGGAATCAGAGTGGAGACGAGTGAAGGAGGCGTGTCACGTCCCTGCGGAGCGTGGCCTTTCAGTGCGACGGGTCGAGGAGGACACGCAGGAGTCCACGTATCCCTCAGCCCGAGTTTACCAGCCACTCGCTCGCAGGTCTGGCCCCACTGCTGTCTGGTGAGAGAAGAGCAGTGCTCCTCCATGTCCATTGCCAGGCGAGCAAGGCGGAGTCGCAGCGAGCGGTTGTGTTTGTGGGAAAGCCAACGGCGGTGCAGGGAGTGATACGCCTCCCAGAGGTGCAGGAGGCGACTATCAGCCGTGTAGGAGTGAGGAGAGGTGGGGACGGTGGAGGTGGCAGAGGAAACATCCTGAAGCAAGGTGGTGGTCCACTGAGAAAGGTCTGAGATGGAGGTCGAGGCCTGTTGCCGCGAGTGGCGGAAGCGATCCCAGTCCACCACCTGCACCAGGCGCTTGCGGGAGGAAGATAGGGTGGGAAAGGAGAAAGAGACGGACAGGATATAGTGGTCGCTACCGAAAGAGACCCGGGTGTTCGCCCACACCGCGTCCGGGATATTTTTGCAGATGGAAAGATCCGGATTAGTGTTCTGTTGTACGCTGGAGCCAATGCGGGTGGGTTCCGAGAAATCGTTAAGGACTGTCAAGTGTTCGTTCTGCACGAAGGTCCATAGCGCCAGGCCCTTCCTGCAGTTCTTGGGGTAGCCCCAACTTACGTGATGAGCGTTGAAATCCCCGAGAATTAGGAGCGCGTTCCGACTCGCCCGTGAGATGGCGTTGCGGAGAAGGAGGAGGAGGGGAGCTGCAGTTGTGCGGGGAGGACTGTATACATTAAGGACAAAAAGGCTGGCATCTTGCCGCCGCCGGGGAAGGAGTTTCAAGAAGAGGTAAGTGCACTCCGGAACGTCGAGCGGATGCTCGATTGCCATGTAGGCGCGGTGAACTAGCGTGGCAACGTTCGGAGGGGAAGGGGAAGCAGGGTCGAAAACTGTGTAGTCACGTAGTTTTACTGGGGAGAAGGTTTCTTGAAGGGCGATGATAGCGGACAGGTCGGAGGGAGGGATGTTCTGGAGGTGGAGCTGCAGCGTGTTCCGCTTTGCACGGAAGCCGCGGCAGTTCCACTGCCAGAAATTAAGGCGTGGGGGGTGTCTGGCCATCTTGAGGCCGGGGTGCCCCTGCTGGTGCAGGGTGCTTGGGAGATGAGGATGAGGGGAGGAGGGATGAGATATTAACGGTCATCTGGGCAAGATCGGCCTCGAGGGAACTGGCGGGCCTCAATTTTGGCCACGCGGTTGTTAATTTGAGCCATCCAGGTCTGCGTGTCCGTACGCAGAGCTGTAATGGCGGCCATGAGGCGTCGTTCATGTGCCTCGAGGAACGAGGCCGTGTGGCGGATGACAGCCTCCATTTCCGGGGTGGGGGCAGGTTCGGTAGAGGAGCGCCTGTTATGTGGAGGGCTGCGGGAGGGGGAGGCGGCACGAGAAGACGCGGCCGAAGAGGAGGCGGACATAAGGGCGGGAGGTGGTGGTGGCGGTGGGGGCGGGAGAGCGATAGAGTGTGAGGTTTGCTGAGGGGAAGAGGTGGGGATGTGGGGGCGCGCGAGCAGCGCTTGCAGCTGTTCTTTTAGTAGGGCAATCTCGTTGCTCTGGGCTGCGATTTGAGCATTGAGCTCCTCTTTTTCGGGGTGGAGTGTGGGAGGTTGCGATCGCCAGCTCACCTGGGAAGCAGTTGATGGGGTGTCTTGCCCCGGTAGCGGTGGAAATGAGACGGAGCGGCGGCGGGGGCTGCGGTCCTGGCTTAATCGGGAGCTGGATCGTTGACGGGGGCGGGATGAACGGGAGTCCTTGGCGGATGGTGTTGACTGCGCTGAGTTGGATGACGTTGACTTGGAACTGGATGTGACTGGGGAGGGACCTCCCCGTTCGAAGCGGAGCTTACACGGGCGGGATCCCGTGACATGTGTGCCGCTGCACAAGATGCATTTAGGAGTGCAGTCAGGGGGGTCCCGAGCCGCGTGCACAACTCCGCAGCGTGGGCAGCGTCCGGACCTGGGCTTGGTACAAAAGTCGGAGCGGCGACCATGGCTGAAAGGGAAGCTGACCCGATCGTTCAGATCAGATATTTGGACAGGAGTAATCAAATAGCGGTTGACACCGATGATGGCGACACGCGAGATGCCCTTCTGACTTTAATACAGCTTCCAATAAATGGCAAGGCAACGGCATTTCAAGCATACAAAAGGATCAAATCCGGCGCATTATCCGCAACGCAGGAGGAATGACTGCCGAGCAGCTTATGATGAACCTGCACTGCCGGAAGTGCGACATTATCAGCGCTCGCCCCATTGAGGAGAAATGCACAGCTGTAGTTACTTTTAAAGGGAGTAGCCTTCCATACAAAATCGGGCTCACGTCTTTCACAATACGAGTCTACCCGTTCAAGTCGCAGGTCTACGCTTGTGAAACGTGCCACAAATTTGGGCACGGAAAACAGCATTGTCCGAATTTTAACAACCCGCGTTGTGCCACATGTGGCGGAAAGCAGCATGGCAGTGACGAGGTCTGTCCCAACCAGGGGCCGAAATGCCGCAATTGTGGGGGTAAACACCTTGCAACGGCTCGAGACTGCCCCCAGCGCATAAAGATCAACAAACAGCTGCGCGTGAAGTCAAAACGACCTCAGAAGCAAAGCCAGAACTCCATGCGGTCACAACCGCAAGCTCATGAGCGCCCTCAAAAGAAAGTGACCATGAGACACAACTGTTACACTGGGCCTCCCCGCACTCCATCAACATCAACTCGTGCGATACCGCCGGACAATAAACCGCTTTCCGACCACGGCAAACATACCTTTGCAAATGTCGTCAAGATGGCTAACAGCGAAGCGTTAGAACACGCGAAAGCGAGTCACGCCAGAATTACAGGTCAGTCTGTCCCCGTCTCACGCTCAGAAAATGAAGGTGCACGTGTTCACGGACAAGTCCATGACACTACCTCTCGAGCCCTCACTGTCGGTGCACCAGAGCAGAATAAGCTGCTAGAAACCCAGCCAAAACCACAAACTCAGCCTGACTACGAAGCCATCTTCTCTGCACGCCTGGCACAAATGGAACACAACATTATGTCAAGGGTACAAACGATGATAGAACGAGCTATCGAAACATGCGTTCGAACCGTCATGGAGCGCCTAATGCTCAATGGAACGCTCTCCTTCGGAGGTCTTACCACGGCCGCATCAGTTAATACGGCGCCTTTGCTGCCTGTACAAACAGCTCCGACGCAGATGGCTCACACACAACATGGCTCTGCTAATCACTCAAGTTAATGTTCGCGGTCACGGTCGGGATGTGGGGGGAGCAATCCCGACCGTGATTCAGTGGAACCGCCGCTCCCTCAAGAAGGAAAAAGCAGACATGATTTCACGCTGGGGCCTGTCTCATAACATTATCAGACCCGCCGTTCTGGCATTGCAGGAGGTGAACTGCTTCATGCCACGCTTACCAGACTACGAGGGCTATGGCTTCGCCGAAGACACCGTCACGCCTGTGTGCACAGCTGTGTATGTGGATCGAAGGCTCACCCACACAAAGCTCGACACTGAGCCTTCGTGTTCGAATATTGCTAATGTTACTGGATGCCGGGTTCAACTCACGCCCGAAAGAATAATCATTGTTTTTCCGTGTACGTACGTCCAGAAAACGCACGAAGGAACACTAAGCGCGCCTCGGTAGACTTTAGTTACATATAACATTTTCGGAAGATCTATCCCAAGGATACAATTCTAATCTGTGGAGACTTCAATGCTCAACACGTAGCCTGGAGCTATATTAAGTGCAGCCCACGCGGTCGTCGAATCATGGAAGAGGTTGACCATTACGGACGATCGCTCCTTGATCTGCCGCAATCCCATACGAGGCTCGGACAAGGCACAAGGCAAGCAGAGACGACGCCAGACCTAACATGTCCTCGAGACACAGAACCTGCCAATGGAAACTTCTAGAGGACCCTCTTGGCAGTGACCATCTTCCAATTGCCATCACAGTGAGAACTTATGCTTCCTCGTGCCGCCCATCGTCTTACAAACGGGATTGTACCATTACGCACTGGGACCAATATCGGATGCTGCTAGAAGAAAACGACCCAGTTAACAATCTTGACTCCTTAACGCAAGCTATGACGCGTGCCAAGCGCACAGCAACTAAGACGCTGCGCGTTTCTCCGGACCAACCTGTTCCGGATAGGCACCTCCTGCATCTATGGAACCGCAGGCTCAGACTTCTATCTTCTTATCGAACGAAGGGGAGCCCCCGGACACTATGAACTAAACTACGCTCTTTGCAAGCGGAAATCGAAAAGTATACGGGAGAGCTAGCTTCCGAGAATTGGATGCAGGTGCGCGAGCAACTCAACGGATCGACTAATTCAAGCAGGGCGTGGGTTATATTGAGATCTCTTCTTGGGCAACGTAAAACCCCAGCGCCGCAGCCCCTGTTGCCTTGAAATAATACATCACCAATGCCGAACTCGCAGAGAAAGCGGGAGATATATTTTTTCCCAGTCAAATAGTACCATAAATAGAACCTATGTGAGGGACGATGACCAAGACGGACACGATGATCTAAACCAGCCCTTCACTGCCAGCGAGCTCGAAGACTCCATACGCAGAATGAACACCTAGGGGTGCACCAGGGGCTGATGGAATCACGGCAGCCCACATCCAAAACCTTACCGAAGGACGCAAAATTACTCTTCTGGCGGAGTTTAACCGTATATAGAAAGAAGGAACTCTCCCACGAGAATGGCGCCACTCTATTCGCAAGCTTATTCCGAAACCGAACAAACCACCGAACTGCCTGGGAAACATGAGACTAGTTTCGCTCACGTCATGTGTGTGCAAACTTTTGGAGAGCATGGTGAACGCAAGGTTAATATGGTGGTTGGAGGTAAATTGTCTTCTGCCTCACACTCAGTACGGTTCCCGGCCTGGTCTTTCTACTCAGGATATTATGATCCGGCTAAAAGAGGACGTGCTCGATGTCTCGTCCTCGTGTCCTCGCATAGTTGTAGGGTGGACATCAGGAAAGCTTTCGATAGCCTTCCCCACGCCTCCATTATGCAGGTGATACAAGAAATGGGCATCAAAGGCAACATGCACAACTTTATTGCTGGGTTCCTGCAAGACAGAACGTTTCAAGTTCAAGTATGCAGCGACCTCAGCTCCTATCATCAAACGGGGTTGGAGTCCCACAGGGAGCCGTAATCTCTCCAACATTATTCAACATCGTTTTAGCAGCTCTTCCTGCAAAACTGGAGACAATCACAAGCATTGAGCACGCTATCTACGCAGATGATGTGACGCTGTGGACTACGCGAGGTTCTCTAGGAGAACAAGAGGAGGCCCTGCAGACGGCGTTGAATGCCATCGAGAGCTTCACGAGGGAGATAGGGCTTACACTAGCACCGGAGAAGACCGAGTTTGTCGTTATCCATGGTGGGAAAATGTCAAAGTCGAAGGACGAAGAGAAAGCCAGCGTCCATCTCTCGATCGGACAGACACACATTCTAAGGAAGCGGGCCATCCGCATACTCGGAATGTTTTTAGACGAGCAGTGTATATCCATAACATGGTACAGTCAAAAAGTAAAGGTCACCAAGCAGGTCACTCAAATCCTCCGCAGGATTTCCAAGCGTACAAGGGACGTTAAAGAAAAAGAAATGAGATACTTTGTGCAGGCTTTCCTGCATTGTCGCATCCTGTATGGCGCGCCTTTTCACCCCATCACTCGAACACAGCTACATACTCTGGAACGCCTCAACAACGAGGCAAGGAGAGTAATGACAGGATTGCCAAAGTACACGCCACTCCCTGCACTCAAGAGCTGCAGCGCTTTGGGTGACATCGCTGATCTTATTTCAACGCACGAGCATACTCATGTGACACGCCTCAAGTCCAGAAACGCAGGAAGGGCCACATTGGTTAAAATTGGGCACGACATCTCTAACCTTCCGGCGCTTCCACGGATATCTCACCCTTGGGAGCACGTACCAATTGCGGATCCCAAGCCACTGCCGAAGAACATGGGACAAGATCAATTGGTAAGAAGACAGGCCCACGCCAAACGCCATAAAAAATATGCGCACCAACTACGTGAGGGGGGGGGCAACGACAACTCTGGCAGGTGCCATATAGTCTATGTGGATGCTTCTATCGGAGGACCAGAGGAGGTGCCAATGTTCACTACGGCGTGGACAAATATGGAAGCAACCGAACGGGGCAGTAAACTCCACTCCACAAGACATGTCGTTCAGAGCTCTACGGCAGAACTGTATGCCATCCTAGATTTTGCCAAGTATGCTGAACACACTGCCAACAAATTTCCAAGAGATGCTAAGCACCACTACAGAGTGTTTACGGACTCTCAAAATGCCTTTGGAGCTTGCCAGGACACTCGCACAACCACAGCTGTGGTGCAACACCTCCGCCTCCACGTGCGTCGTCTGCGTGACCAATGTCATGATTTTCAGTTACACTGGATCCCGGGGCACACGGGTATACCAGGAAATGAACGGGCCCATCGACCAGCGCGCGCCACGCTACTATCCGCGCTGTCGAAACCACCCGAACAATTACTGAACAACGTACATGAAGACACGGAAATACAGTCAGTGGTACGATCCCATGGAAGCAATAGCCGAAGCCAAGCGCCACCGACGCAGCTATCTCTTCACTACGTCCAATCCCATGTACATTCCTCCCCTTCCCTCCAAGGCTGTTACTCGTCGGCAGCAGGTTCTGCTCCGGCAGGTACAGACTGGCACCCTCCTTACTCCCTTCCTCGTGCAGCGTTCTCGCAGAAAGAAGGACCCTTGTGGCCTGGAATGTTCGCGTGCGGGTACCTGCAGCCCCTGCTACACCAGGGCGGACCTCGAACACTTAATCTGGGACTGCCCGCTGTATTCTGGCCCCAGGCAAAGGGCCCTTCCTTCGCTCCCAACGGAATGGCGACCAACCTCCCTACAGACCTGGGCGCTAGCGAGAAACTGCAGTGCTGCGACCGCCAACGAGCTCTGGCGGTCACTGTAAGAATTCCTGAATGATCCTGAGGCTCCAGCCACTGGGACCAGGCTTCTTCATCTCGAGCGTACCAGCGAAAACATCAGACCCCATGAAGTAGATAATTAAGTCCCCCATTGTTTCCCTTACCTTCTCACTCCAGCCACTCCCCAAGCCAATTCACCGCAGCCCTTTAGGGGCCAAAAATGTGAATAAAGACGTGTAAACAACAACGATCACATGTTAGCACTCAGGATACCATGCTTCGTATCCCACAAGATGTGTATCAAAATCACAGTCTCGTGGAAATCAGAGTAATCGCGTGTGTGGATATACACAAAGCGTTCGACCATGTAAAACACTCCGCTACCCTCAAGAACTTCTGGACCTTATGAACTGGCGCCCGCCTCCACAATTAAAATTTTTCTTTTCGGTCGCTCTATACAAATTCAAACCAATGGAGAGCTTTCTGCGCCATACTCTCTTAGTATAGGAGTATCTCAAGGCTCAATCCTATCACCCACTATCTTCAATATTGCTTTGCTCGATCTGCCTGCCCGGCTCTATTCCATCGCATTACTCGAACACAATATTTATGCAGACGATATTACCATATGGGGTTGCAAGGGGTCCCTAGGAGAACAGGAGCTCAATATCTAGTCAGGCTTAGATACCATTCACGAATACGTTAACGGTATTGGGCTTAAGTGTTCTCCCACAAAAACTGAGTACACAGTAGTAACCAATCAAATAGGCCGCCACGCGGAAGGGCAGCGCCAAAGCATCAGTCTCCATATCTAACACACTCAAATACCGCGCCGATCTAACATCAAAATACTGGACTTTGTCCTCCAGGATGACGGTAGAGCTGAAGTATGGTTCGAAAAAATAATCAGACAACTAAACCAGATATGCCACATGCTATCTAGAGTAACACGTAAACACAGAGGACTAAAGGAGCAAGAACTTCGAAGGATTGAGACGCTTGTCTACTCCTGTGTGCTCCACCAACTTCCATATCAATCTCTCACCAAGGCCGAGCACTCCAAATTAGAAACGGCGCTCCGCAAATATACCAGATTAGCTTTAGGAGTACCTCGATTTGCCGGAAAGGACCCTGCGGCAGCCACTGGGCTTTTCAGCACACTTGATGAACGCATTACAATTTGCAGACAAGCGCAAATTCAAAGGCTTCAAACATCCCCACAAGGGCGCAAACTGCTCGAATAACAAGGATACCAGACAGGTGCCCCACCCCTTTTTCCACCGCTGTATTCACTTCCATGGGACTCAGTACCCAGATTCACGGTCCTACCCATACCACGACATATGCAGCCACACAAACACGAAGCTCGCCGCTGCAAGTTAGTCAAACGAGTAAATAAGGAAAACCCACTACCAGACACTACGTATTATTATACGGGCGCTAGTCACTCGGAGGGTAGATATCTAACTGCAGTAGTCGGCCCTGACTACGAGCAGGTAAACGCACACATAGGAATGCCCAACCTATCCGACACGGAGGCTCTTGCTATTCTCGAAGCACTCACTCGGCCTCATCATCCTACCCAACGCATCTTTATTCGCACCGATAGCCAAGATGCGTGCCGCACGTTTCGTGACAACTAATGAATACCTTCTTCCGCAAGCGCGATAGCCGAAAGTGGACGTGGAGGAGCCCGAACGGCGAGACTAGAAATGAAATAGACTTCATACTCTGCGCTAATCCTGGCATCATACAAGGTGTGGAAGTGCTCGGCAAGGTGCGCTGCAGTGACCACAGGATGGTAAGAACTCGAATTAGCCTAGACCTGAGGAGGGAACGGAAGAAACTGGTACATAAGAAGCTGATCAATGAGTTAGCGGTAAGAGGGAAAATAGAGGAATTCCAGATCAAGCTACAGAACAGGTATTCAGCTTTAACTCAGGAAGAGGACCTTTGTGTTGAAGCAATGAACGACAATCTTGTGGGCATCATTAAGGAGTGTGCAATGGAAGTCGGTGGTAACTCCGTTAGGCAGGATACCAGCAAACTATCCCAGGAGACGAAAGATCTGATCAAGAAATGCCAATGTATGAAAGCATCTAACCCTACAGCTAGAATAGAACTGGCAGAACTTTCGAAGTTAATCAACAAGCGTAAGACCGCTGACATAAGGAAGTATAACATGGATAGAATTGAACATGCTCTCAGGAACGGAGGAAGCCTAAAAACAGTGAAGAAGAAACTAGGAATTGGCAAGAATCAGATGTATGCGTTAAGAGACAAAGCCGGCAATATCATTACTAATATGGATGAGATAGTTCAAGTGGCTGAGGAGTTCTATAGAGATTTATACAGTACCAGAGGCACCCACGACGATAATGGAAGAGAAAATAGTCTAGAGGAATTCGAAATCCCGAAGGTAACGCCGGAAGAAGTAAAGAAAGCCTTAGGAAATATGAAAAGGGGGAAGGCGGCTGGGGAGGATCAGGTAACAGCAGATTTGTTGAAGGATGGTGGACAGATTGTTCTAGAGAAACTGGCCACCCTGTATACGCAATGCCTCATGACCTCGAGCGTACCGGAATCTTGGAAGAACGCTAACATAATCCTAATCCATAAGAAAGGGGACGCCAAAGACTTGAAAAATTATAGACCGATCAGCTTACTGTCTGTTGCCTACAAAGTATTTACTAAGGTAATTGCAAATAGAATCAGGAACACCTTAGGCTTCTGTCAACCAAAGGACCAGGCAGGATTCCTATACACGGCCTACTTCAATGTCACTCGGATGCACACCCTTCGCTCTGTGTTACCTTGCAGTGAATACCTGGGCACCAAGGCATAGAGGATAACTCCCGAGCTCATGAGCCCACCCGCGTAGTTAGTTTTCCGGGTACCCCGTGCCTATGGCCAACCGAATTTCACCCAACGAAACACAGAAACACGTTGCAGAAGGAGCGCACATCACTTCTAAAGGAACTTCGCGCCAATTCCATCGCCTTTATTACTCCTCCTGCTAACCTCTTGCGAGAAGACGACGCTATTCTCCGAAGACTACAAACAAACTCAATAGTGACTCCTCTTTTCCGTCACTATATTCAAGGCCTACCTGGGCCACCAAAATCCCTGAACTGCATGAAATATCCGTCCCTAGAGCATTGCCTATGGCATTGCCCTCACACTCAACCCAAACTGCAGTCAGCCCTCTCCACCATTCCCACTAACATCCAGCTACAGTCATAGACGAACTGGCTCACTGCACCACTCCATGCAAGTAACATTCTCCTGCCGGTGATTATCCAGCACGTCAGAGACGTGTTGGGTGAGGACTGGTAGCTGACCAGCCAGGGGTGAGCGCCGGACGCTGGCGTAAAAATAAGTTGTTTTTTTCTCTCTCTCTCTCGCCCGCCGCTCCGTACAGAGTGGAGACAACCGCGGCGTCTACTACGGCGTTGGCCACGCGAGTCGCGGACGCCATAGGACATAGAGTTTCTTACAAAAAAACTATGCCATAGGAGACTCCTTTGGCGGACGCCGTAGGGACGCGCTGCCAGCGCTCGTGTGTCTTGAAAGCGATCTGCAACGTGGCTAAAGTGCGTGCCAGCGCGGGCCTCCTGTTCAAAGCGATCTGCGATGTTTGCAGAGTGCGCGTAGAGCCAGTAGCGGCGTATGCGCTGTGCTTTCGACGTTTCGTTCGCGCTGAAGCGAGGCATGCATAATGGTCAATTCGCTTGCTGCTGCAGCGTTTCCTCACTAGAATTTTCACAACGAGTTTCCAAATTGATCGAACGAGATGTGTTCATATTGACCTGTACGCGGGTGACACAGTGCTGATTAACTTTGTTAAAACATGTTGACGGGCTGGTTGGTTTGAATACATGATAGAATGTGTAAGCACGACTGAACGAGGGCGTAGAAAGAAGCAGACACACAAATGAACGCTGTCTCCGTGTGTATGTTTCATTCTACGTCTTCGTTGAGTCACGCTTAAACATTCTATTAATGTTAATTTAGTTAGTCAGCGAACGCTTACAAGTTTATAGAGCCGATAACACTATTATCCTTAATTCCTACAGCTATGTACTAATTTGGTATCGCAATCGGTGCTTCGCCTTTCGGGCGGAACTGCGGATGTTTTTTAAACTCTGGCTGCAGTAAGCTGGGACACTATCTACTCTGCAGCACTAAAGCCTCGCTCGAACGCTCTTCAAGGCACAATGAATGTACGTCGTTGTTATCAATCAGAAGCGTAGCAGTTTGGGCGAATTGGTACGTCATGACTTTTTTTAGGCTTGTAGCGCAGTGGCGTTGTGACCTAAGTTCGCGGTGGAACCTAGTAAACCTTCGGAAGGGATGCTGTATTTTGCTGTATAAGCAAGAGAACCCACCATGTTAGTGTAACGTATCTTTTACATCACACTAATATGTGCTTTAATTTACCAAGTGAGATGAGTTACTTTTATGACTCATTCATTCATATCACACTGCAAGCTGCATTCATCAAACTTCAATTGGATTTTGCAAATGTTTCATGAAACATGTTTCCCTTTTATTCAGATATGCAGTGGCAAGCCCTTCCCTGTGTTCCAAAGGTAAAATTTAAGCTCTAAATTAAAGAAGACATTTCTAGTCAGAAACAAGCAAAAATGGTGAATGCAGAGTATCAGAAACCCAAGGTACAGAAATTATGAGAAGTGTCGAATGATTTTAAGGAAAGAGTCGTATTTGAATATGCAAGACTCTTTAGTGGAGGTCAAGCAAGTCAATATAGGTAGAATACTCTGCAAAATTATGCGAGTGAGGGGATGTCAAACAATGGGTCAGGAAATACATTGTTTTTCTGCAAAACAAAAGCTGATTGCCATTACATAAGTCACTTTAGCATCATGAGACTGCTGCTTGATAAATTCAGAAATAAACCAAAAAACAAGACACGCAAAAATAAAAAACAATTTAATGATGCTCTCTCCACACTGGGATAAATAAAAACAAACACATCACATCTAATGTGGACATGTCAGACGCCTTGTGAAACACTAAAGGAAAAATTCAGTTTCGAGCTATGGCACTTGCCGCATAGATGTGGGGGGCCTTGCACTAATAGTGATAGTTACCCCTGCATTTAGAAATTGAAAGCATTCGTGCAGACAAGGATGATTCTTTATATTTTTGGCTACCACTTCAAATGCCTCCACCAAGTGTTACAATGCTGCACGCAGCCATACTAATGATCTCGCAGCAACACCTGCAGGTAAAAAGCATAAGTAGTCAAAGTGCTGATGTGTACTGGATACTATGTTTGAAAACTTTTAGGCAAGAAGCGTGCAAGAAGCAGGCATAACAACTGCATTTATTTCCATAATTCCCCATTTGAATGGCCTTTTCTTTTTGCTTAGACAATGCCTACGCCTAGCCACAGCAGCTCCCTCATACAGACTCCGCAAGCCAAGAGGCCGTGGAGGCAAATGCAGGTAAGAGGCAAGAAGCAATAGCACTGGTATCGACATTCATCTAATTTCTTTCTTTTTCTTTCGTTTAGGCAGCCAGCACACCTCGAACAGCCACCTTGACTGCGGGTGTCACCCTAGTAGTCGCCAAGGAAACATTTGAGGGAAAGCGACAGGCAATGTGAACAGCCACTTCTCCATGTAAACGATACTCTTTCTCTCGGATGACTGCTATGCCTCGCCACGCCAGCACACTTGTGCACAAAGATGCCGTGGAGGCACGTGCAGGTCAGAGGCAAGAAGCAGTGGCACTGGTGTCGACATTCACCCAATTTCTTTTTCTTACACTGAGGCAGCCAGCACACCTCGAACAGCCACCTTGACTGCGGGTGTGTCAGTAGATTCCTGTTGTACATATGCTCATAATAAACTTCAGTAAACTTGAACTTGATAATAAACTTGAAGGCAAATGGGACATTGGTGCATTGTATTTTTGAACATTTATTGTGCACATACAATATATTTTATACTTTGCAGTGCTACAGAGCGTATTTTGAGGCTTCCCCCTATACTTTGCACCTTTAATTACGTATGTGTTGTGTGGCCATCAATGCAGTTCATGTTGTAGCAGCTGCTTTGTCTGTGTATCGCACATTGGCTTAAGCTCGTGATATCCACATACTTCTCTCACATATACAAAATAAAGTTCTATGTAGTCCTCAGTGTTACAACAAAAAATGAAAGTAGACATTCCGACCGTGGAATTGTGTTTATTACAGTGATTCCTATAACAGTTACTGAGAAGTTGACAACTTGAACTGGTCAATCGGTCCATAGCCTCCTCTATTCAAAATTAAGGAGGCTATGATCCGTCATGGCAAGGAATTGTATGTATACATAAAAAAGGGGGTATGTGTGTGTGTGTTTGTAGTGGGGGGTATAGGATTAGGGCGGTACCAAAAAACGTACCAACACCGTCCTCTAGACCCATTCCGTTAAGGTACCGTAAGAAAGCGTATTATGCATAAAGTTCATACAACGAACTCTGATATTACTACACAAGCCAGGAGACGCGAGCTACATTTGTCATGACGCATTCGCGACTGCATCGGATGCCCCCCATATTATTCTCGTTAATCGTGCTCACTGCACCGAGGCAAAAGAAAGATCATGGGCGCAGGTGCCTTTAAAGTATCTCGACCTTGCGAGGCACTGCTGCGCGTGCCCGCTAGGGTAGCTGTCCGTGCGAACACTCCCTGGCACACACACCTGCCTCGGCGGCCCCAACCTACGTACCGTTCTGCTTCGAGCTTTGATCCCCCCACTGTCACTTGGGTGCCCTGGAGTTCTTGCGCCACCTGCTTTATTATAATCTCAGGTGCTTTCCTGAGACTTCCGTTTGTCGGTTACATGTGCCCTACAGCCGGATCAGTACTTATAATAATAAAACAAAACCCGATCTATCGTCGCGACGATAGATCGCGAAAGCGGCTTTTGCAACGTACCGCGCCCGTGCGAAGAGAATTACGGAACGCCAACGAGGAATCTGACCACAGCTTCGAGCTCGTAACCTCGTCGAGTGACACTCCTGCAACAGGCGTGACCGCTGAAAACCGCATACCGCCGGAAACTTCAACAGGATCATCCCTCGGTTGCATAACTGCCACCTGTACGTCCAACATGGACCACACCCACACCGTCCCGCAACATAGAATAAAGAACCAACTTATAAAGCCCAAACACACGGCTGCCCAAACACACATCACGACACTACAAGCGAGACGCCATGCTGCTACGCTGCTACTGTTGCCGGATTAAAACTGACTACTGTCACCAAGTCTAGCAAGCGTCTCAGGAGCTGGCAACCTCGGCGCGTAGCAACATGTCGGCGCTCATGCGGTTCCCGATTTCAATGCATGGGCCCTATGGGTAGCTTGTCCTCTAGAGTCAGTATAGTAACTCTATGGCGGCGGCCGTCACCCGTCGACCGAACCGAGCTGTCCCGAGTGGCAGCGCGAGAGAAAGGCGGCCGTGTTGCTGTCATCGTCTCAGCGGCCCCTTTCGCGCAAAAAAGCGCTTGAGCTAGCCGGCGCCGCACCGACCGGGCCGCGTACAGCCGCTCCGTCTCGCTCCCCGCAAGGCCGATCTTACAGTGACGCCCTGCGTGGCCGCAGCACCCAGACAGCCGCAGCTGAGCCGTCACGCAGCCCTCCAACCGCTCTGAACGGCGACTCCAGAGACACGCTAATAGCCGCTCTCGCTGCTGCACTCCGTGCCCTGCTCGTCCAGTGCCCGGCTATCGGCGGCAACGTACATGACTACGTCAAATGTGTGACGCGGCTCTCGCCGCGCAGGAAGCACTGCTGCGCGTCACCGCGCCACATAAGCGAAGGCCACCAACTTGCCCACGCGCGCTGTTCGGGCCGCCGCCGCCGCATCTCTTTCACCCCTCTTTCAATTCCCTCTCCCACTTGTGCAGCGTGGTTGAGGTGTCCTCAACTGAGAGACAGTTACTGCGCTGCACTTTACCCCAATTTTTCCTTCCACAAACAGGAATCTCTATGTCTCCCTAATACAGCGGCAACTCCCGCCTGCAGGAAATAGTCGCCGCTGGAGGACGAAAACGAGGACGATGATGATGGCGAGGACATCGCACGTGCAGACGTAGCGGACGAACTAGCAACCCTGTCCCCAAGGCCTGTGTGCTGGGGACGGGGAGTAGGGGCTTCCTTATCCGGCGGCACAATAAAGTTGATATCATCATCTTCATCAACACGAAGCTCGCGTGCCGGCGAGGAAGGAAGGAAATCAACTTTATTCAGGTCCTGCAGGCCACGAGAGCTTTGGGCTCTCATGGAGTGGGCGTCTCCCACGACGGAACTGGGAGGTTGCGTTTCCTGGCGGCGTCGTGGACCTGCTGGACGGCCCAGAGTTGGGGAGCGAGTTCTTCGCTCCGGATTGCTTTTTCAAACTTGCGCTTGTCCGGTTCGGAGTTTATGTGAGCTTGCGAGCACGGCCAGATAAATGATATACGTTAAGGGATGTATTGCAATTGGTGCAATAAGACTTGTCGTAGAGCTCAGGCATGTAATGGTGTAATCTGTTTTGCGTGGGGTATGTGTCTGTTTGTAGCACTCTGAGTGTAACCGCTTGAGCTCGAGTGAGCGTGCGGTGTGGCGTGCTATACTGTCTGCGTTGTAGGTAGTACTGTTTAGTGATTTCATTGTATGTAGTGGGCGCGTCCTTATTCTCCGAGTGGTTGGGTGAAGCCGCGCGGTCTGTAAGCGCGCGCGCAGCCTCGTGTGCCGCCTCGTTAAGGTTGGGGACGTCGCCGATCTTTGGTCCTAAGTGCGCCGGGAACCAGTATATGAAGTGGTTCTTAATCTCTTTCTTTGTAACGATTCTGAGAGCCTGTGCGCAGACCGTGCCCTTTTGGAAAACTCTGATAGCGGCTATGGAGTCGCTGTAGATATGGAAAAGATTGTCGTCGGTGAGCGCAACAGCGATCGCAACCTCTTCGGCCTGTTCAGGCTTCCTTGCAATTACCGTGGCTGCATATCTTGTGGATCCGCGGCCGTCCACAACAGCCACTGCGAAAGCTTTGTTTCCCGCGTATGCCGCCGCGTCCACAAAAGCTGAGCGTTCACGGTTCCCCAAGGCTTGGTTAAGAAGGAATTGTCCTCTCGCTTGTCGTCTGCCCCTGTTGTTTTCGGGGTGTCCGTTTCTGGGTATAGGGCGGATGGTGATCTTGGCGCGGATGTCCCGTGGGAGGTCCGTAAAGTCTTTTTCTATGTCTCCTTGAGCAAAGCCCAGCTTCTCTAGGATCTCGCACCCCGGAGGCGTCGTCGAAAGCCTAGCAAGCTGGGCGCGCTGCTGGGCTTCGGCAATTTCTTCCAGGGTGTTCTGCATGCCCAGGAACCCCAGCTTCTCGTTGCTGGTGCTGGTTGGAATGCCGAGGCCTTGCTTGGTGACCTTTCTGATTTGGACATTCAGTCTGTCTCTTTCAGATCGTGTCCAATTGAGCATTGCCGCAACGTATGCGAAGTGACAGGTGACGAACGCCTGTATGAGTTTGATGAGATTATGTTCCTTGAGGCCCCTGTGTCTATTGGCAATTCTTCTGATGAGCCCAATAGCGTTGTTGGTTTTGGTGATGAGCTTCTGAACCATAGAGGCATTGACGTCTTTAGTCTCTACGGCGAGCACGCTGGCGTGCGTACGTCACAGTTTTGTGCGATCACGTGCCCAGTTGTGTTTACATTCTTTCTCTGGCCAGCTTGTTGCTCTCTGAAACCGAAACTTGGACTGGTCGCTACAAACAAGACGCCAAGTAATTACATGTCGTGCTCTGCAGCAAATGATGTTTCGTGCCGTGATTACTGGGTAATTAGCTACTCACTGCAGCGGTAAAACCAAGATGGGAAATTTTTGTGTCAATACTCCTTTAGTGCGGAGCGGAGAGATATACCTGGTAGTGTCATAAAACCACGTGGAAAACACGTAAATTCCATTCAAGGCGTTGTATATTCTACATCTTTGTCATTTAAGCACGCGTACTTAGGTAAAACAGGCCGGTGCCTTAACCAGAAAGTTAAGGAACACCAGTACAACGTCGAAAAAGCGGTGCCAGGCCATCTAGGAATCCAGTGCTGAGACTGTGGCTGTGTCCCAGTCTACAACAACACAACCATTATAAGGCCCAAGGCAGAACGACACGTGAGATTGTTGAAGCGTATGAAATCTAGAAAACGAGAGAAAAAATGTGTGAGGTTTCTGTTATTCACCTTATCGGATAAATAAATAACGTTTCTAAAACTATCGCCTTGAAATGACCAGGTGCAATGTGATTACATTAACCATACGTGTGGGTTCTACTGTATCTTTATATGTTTGTCCCCTTGGTTTTATTTTAGATCACCTCTCATTGTATAAATATCCGTGCGATCAAATAAAACGTTTAGTTGAAAGCTGGCGCTATGTATGTGTCTTCTTATTCCCTGTCGTATCGCGTTGCTCCGTGCCTATTATAGATCCAGCTACTCGCTCACTCTCATTCTTTCGTGTTCTCGATCTCCCACTAGACGACAATTTGTGCCAAAGCCCGCTGTATACTTTTTTCCCTTTTGGTGAAGCTTCAGCCAGCACAATATTTTTTGGAGCTGCGCCTGTACAGCCGCAGCCTTGCAGCCAGTGGAACTCTTCAGGCGATGTTGCAGTACAATTGGTGACGTCACCATAGTGGCAGGGAAAAGTGTCGCTGCTGCAGCTTAACGCTCGCGCTTTCCTTCAGAAGGCGTAGACGACGTAATGCACCGAGAAATACTTCGTCAGTATCAATGTCACTGCCCGGTGCGCTTATTCGTTTAGCATTCCAAAATCCATAGAGCAGAACTTTTTGTGAAACCTTGCTTTGACTTTAGTCGCGTAGGCAGTGTCTATATATACATTACAACGTGAATATTACGTGATTCTTCCGACATTTAGAGCTTGCAATTACGTGTTCGATAGATTCCGACATTTAGATCTCGAGCTTGCAATTAGGTGTTTGATAGATGTGCCATCGTTGAGATCACATGTGTCATAGGTACATGAATGACCAGACTAAAACGTGGGGCAGTTGGAAATATAAAAGCAGCACCTTGTGCTCTAGTATACTTTTCTCGTAGCTTACCAGCGTATATAAACGAAAATATGGCTATCAAGCTTTTTACCCACCTTTTGAATCTAGGCAGTGTGGAGGTGGCCGTGTCCACTTGCCGTCTTGGCAAGCAGTCATCATATATTTCGTTGCGTTGCCGTAGCCAAACTTGCACTGGTATGTCACGTAGCCCGGTCTTTCTCTCAAGATAAGTACACTTCCTTCGCCAATTAGTGGTGCAATTCGGCAATTCTGACTGTCTTGATAGCCTTGTCGAGGCACAGATCTCCTCTTCACTCCAACACTGCAGTTACCTTTGTTGCCGTAAGAGCAGGGCGTCATTGGATATGGTTGAAAGGGCGGCATAACTTCGATAGAAACTCCCGGCTCAGATCCTTCAGGTATGGGAAAGAAATAGAAATAACACATCAGTAAAAGTACCTTCCTTTCTCCATATTACTGTAAAAGTAACTATACTGCGCAAATGTTCTACAGGATACATTGATATGCACTTGTGCCATCCAGGAAATTAATGTGGTTAATGCACCGAAAAAGTTTCTCCTACTGTAGGCGTCTTTTTCTAGATATGTTAATCTGTGTTTTATTGCCCCATGACAGCTCGGCTAATGTGCATATTTCGTCTCTACAGTCACTAGAGATTATGCACCGCTCCAAGGCTGGTGCTTAAAGGTGCCAGCAGGTTTCTTCTTTAGCGTTGTCATGCAGCTAACAATCCAGCCCAACTAGAACTAGGACCACTCGAGTTAATATAAAGGTTTTTCGCGCCAGTCGTAAAAAGTTTAGATAGGCCATGTTATTGTCGGCTCAATGTTGTAGGGTCCGTCAATACGCGTCATGAATCTGCCAAGTCTTTGGCCAGCTGACTCTTCAGTCAGTTCACAGACATCTGTATATACTACATGACATTAAACTTGCGGCCTGTAGGTTGCATAAGCAAACGTTGCATGAGAACAAATATAGTTGTTCCCGTTAATTTCAGTTAATTTTATAGAGATTCTTTGACCATTGCTGATGTTGATTCTCACAAATGCAGTGGATCTGCATCACACTTTTTTACCCATACTGCTGGCTATATTGGCTATTACTGGCTGGCCACATTTTGTACATTTCAACACGATGTTGAATGAATAACTGTGATGCTATGTATCAAAAAAGAAAAATGCTCATATCACTGCAAGTACAACAATCAGAGCATGAGACAAACACATGCACGTAATAAGGTGCACACGTTGGTTGAATACATGCACAGACGGTTACACATGCACATGCACAGTTGGCCGCCATCTCTCGCAAAAGAAAGCACACGCCAACACTGCAATGAGGTCACACATGGTCATGTCCCTTGCAGGGTTCACGGGCCATACGAGAAACATACATACGGCCCACACGAGCTCAGGAGACCAGGGTAGGTAGTAATGAAGAAGAAGGTCCCCTAAGGGAACCTCAGACTAGTATCGCCGTCAACAACAGAAAAAGGAGCAAACCCTGCAATAGGCTTCATAAACATGCAGGACAGAAGAAGAATAGAAAAGTTGCTAGAGATTGAGGAGCAGCTAAATAGAGAACAAATAGAATAAAAACAGGAACAGCGCAACACAGGACGAGCGAGTAAACAGGACTGAGCGCTGACTAGCAACCAGATGCGTCATTTGCAGAAGCAGCATATAAATACATCATGAACGTGACATAAAGAATAGAAAAAGAAGGATAAGAAGGATAAGTGTCAGCCACGAAGATAATCAACTTCTTATGTTGAGAGCGTGAGGGACACAGAGCTGACACTTGACAGCTCTGCGTCCAATGTTCAAGAGTTCCGGGACACTCTATTCCCCTTCACTAAATTCACTAAACATTTCTGTCTGGAGGGAAGAAGCTTTGCTCCACCACATAAAAAGCTCACAAGACTTCAGGCCACAAGACCTCAGGCAAAGGGTCGAAACCGCGGTCCGCTCTCAGGATGCCTTTAATAAAGTTTTTCGTATTCGTATAGCTAGACCACGAAAGGAACAAGTACATAGGACGTGCGCAAACTTCCAACTGTATTACAGAAGCTGTTACAGACATTCAGAAAGCCAAGTTACAGACAGCCAAGAAGGGGCAGACTAAATTTGAATGCTGAAAAAATAACAAATATAAACACAAGAGTGCTGAAAGAACTTTGCAAATGGCCAACCAAGGAGTGAGAATATATTCAGCTGCTCAGTTTAATTACCACAGAAATACCTAAGAATAAGCGACATTCTCATTGGAAAGGAAGCAAAGAAACCGAAAAGCTGGTGGAGCAGAGCGGTACGAGAAGCGATCGCCGAGTGGAAGAAAGCATCACGAAAGCATAGGCACGCAAAAATGCGCAGTTGCCGCCGTATAAAGTAGACAGAAAATGGGAAAGATATCGGGAGAAAAAAATCAATGGTTCCAATACCGGTTCAACCAGAGATTAAAGGGGAAAGGGAACGTTGGTTGCCAGAATTGCATGAGAAAAGTAAGGCCGCACCTAGAATATTTTGGCACCACGTAAACCTATTAGAGATGAAGTCTGGAACAATACAACCTCATATTCTTGACAAAGATGGAAGCAAACTGGTAGGGGACGCGGCATTAAACTACATCTCATAAATAACACCTAAATTTTCCAAGGCAATGACGAAGTGGTACTTGAGAAAGAACATGTTGCAGTTTCGCCCAAAAGGTGAAGCACGGTTTGTGATAGAAAATTGCCAGACAGCTAGCTATACGAAGTAAGGGTAGTAGTTTTATTGGCTGTATAAACTTGTAAACATTCGCTTACTAATTAAATTAACCGTAATAGAATATGTAAGCGCGACTGAACGAGGATGTAGAATAAACCAGACACACAGAGACAGCGCTGTCTCTGCATGTATGCTGTCTCTGTTTGTAGTTTCTTTCTACGTCCTTGTTCAGTCGCGCTTATACATCCTACCATGGATTCTTACCAAATAGCCCGCAAACGTGTTTTAATTAGATTAACAAGCATGGTGTCACACGTGCCCAGGAAACATGAACAGACCTCGCTCGATGAGCGGGGAAACTTCAAAATGCTAGACTGAGGAATTGCGGCAGCAACTGCGAGCGATTTGACCTTGGTACAGCCTTCGCTTCTACGTGACCTAAATGTCGAAAGCACAGCGCATAGCTACGGTAGCTACAGTAGCTACGTAGCTACCGGCACTACGTGCACTCTGCGAATATGGCAGACCGCTTTGTAGATGAGGCCCGTGCAGGCGCGCACTTTGACCAAGTCGTAGATCGCTTTCAATATACGGCGCCCACAAGGTAAACAGCAGCCGTCGGAGAACACCTCCCTGCCTCAGCTCACGCCCGTGCGCCGGGAGGGCGCGCTTCCGGCCCGCCTTCCTCGCTCGCGCACTCGAGATTGCGCCGTGTTCGCCGGCTCACCCTCGCAAGCTTTCTCTCGCGCACACAGCGAACGGCGCGCGATTTTATCACCTGTGAATTTGCTAAGGAACCTCACGGCGACGCCTGCGCTGACGGCAGAAATGCGCCTGGAGTGTCCATAGAATTGCTGTCGTAATAAAAGAGCACGAAAGAGAAGCAGATGGGAAAGGAGTTTGTGCTGAGAAATTTCAACGATAGCCAAAGAGAAAATTACATTACGGCTACACCTACATTACAGGGTTAGACGAGGTTGCCATTAGGCCGACTAATGAACTAGGAGCAAAAACTAAGAAAGCTCTGTTGGAAGCAGCAGAAAAAAATTCACCAACGATTTCGATACTCCCTAATGCAAAAGTTGAGCGCACCTATATACGTGTTTTCATATCGTGTGCCAATATTTTGTAGTATGATTATATAGGTGCATGGTTTATATTAGGAAGAGAATGCTGTGAGTGGCATGGCTGGCGCGGACAATCTGTCTCGTGCGGCACATTGCAAGCGGAGTGAAGTTTGGCGCGCCCGCCAAGCTAGTCGGGAGATCGCGAGAGGCAGCGTGTGGGTGAAGCGTGGACATATTTCGCAGAATCCATCGTAGACTTCCGCTCATGCAGCGGTTTGTTTCCATACAATGGACGCGCGCACTCTGGAGCCATATCGTAGCCATAGACGTCCGCGCGCCAAGTTCCATCCTAGATGTCAGCGCTCGTTTCTCCCCTGGCGAAACGATTTCACCTCCAACGGCTGTATGTTTCCGCCGCTTCCCTTCACGGTCGGGCCCGCGTTCAGTTCGCGCTGCGAGCGAGACGTCTCTTGCTTGCGAAGGCGCCTCTTCGGATGACCGGAAATTATTATTGTGTTGTTAACACTCACGACAGCAATGTAAACACGAAAGGGTTGATGCCACCAGTGAAATTCAGCCGATTCACAAGAAAATGTACGAAAAAAGCAAACGACACACATGGAATACTGCGATGCGCCGAATGAAGTAAACAACTGGCAAACGAAGTGAGCTCGTTCATTGATCACTCATGAATGTATGACGGCTTTTATATCTAACCCACATGAATTTCATGATTACTCGGTATATACGCCTTTTATTCATATAAAAGCTTTCAGTTGTTCGACCAGCGCTTGTCCTGTCTTCTTTCTCGTGTTTCGTTTGTGTGTGCGCTGGCCAAGAGTGAAAACCATGTCTGTTGTATGCGCTAGCAGTGGCCGAAGTTCACGCATGCCGAGAAATTGAATATGTGCAAGATGCATTGAACATGACCGGAGTTCATTCCTGCATCACCATTGTACCGATCGATCGAGTTACTGGACCATACACGCCCGCGTCTTTGTCGCGCCGGCATTCCTAAAGCAGAAATGATTAGTTATACTTTCAACTTCCGTCTCTTGAGCACTGTTAAAAAATGGCCAAGCTTTTTACATTGCTGCCTCTATATTGTATTGTAGGGGACGTTGTGTGCACATGTCGTACTTGTACTATGCGGCGATATATTTTATTTATTTCCCACAGTGTCGATGGAAATCCGTTGTCGCCATCAGAGACAACACGGATTCGTAGCAAATATTTTGTGGGAAACTGCAAAAATGACCTTAGCTAACACGCTATGTATCTGCCGACGATTTTTCCGGCGGCACATACGATGTCGTTTCCAATTACCTGCTCAGCGTCACTTATATTGCTAAGTAGACGCTGCCCTTTCGCCGCATTGCAGCCATAAAAGTAATCGCCAAGCGTACCGGTTTTCTTAAAGGCAAATAAGCGTGTACGTCGTCCTTCGAATAAAACGTCCACGCACACACATGTAGGCCCACACCGCGCGCGGTACGAAACGTGCCCAAACACGCGCAGTGCAAGAGGCAATCAAGCCATTGCGAACGAGAGATGGGAGAGGCGTACACCCGCTAGTTGAATTTTGCCCCGCATGCGGCGCTCTTATACGCCGGCGCAGCAAAGTAGGGAAACGACAAAAGACGGAGACGAACAAAAACACAGTTCGCACTAGGGGATCAGAAAATTTGGGTGTGGTAGTTGATAGTGTTCTTTTTATTGTTTAACCTAGGTAGGACATTAGGCAGTATAACAGCAAGCGCTTGGTGGCGCAACCCACCGCCCCGTTCAAAGGGGACGCTCATAACATCTATCCATCCATCCAACCATCCAGCAGCGCCGCTCGCGGTGCGCACCCCTTCTTGTCTATTGGCGCAACCCACCGCCCCGTTCAAAGGGGACGCTCATAACATCCATCAATCCATCCATCCATCCAGCAGCGCCGCTCGCGGTGCGCACCCCTTCTTGTCTATTGTCGCCGCAAAGCCGGTCTTGCGCGGCACTACGGTTTTCTTGCCACGCTTTCGTCCCACCAAAGACGAGAGTGGCCCTTCGACGTGGGGAAATCGTGCCACCAGTGTCAGCGGCGATAACACCCAAGGAAGCTTCACATCGAGCCTTACTGGTAGCCGCTCGCATTGGCCCTTGCAGGAGTAGTGATCCTCGTCACACACGCTGGTACTACTGGTACCAGGGAATGACTTCAGTAGCTGACGCCGCCGACGAGCGTAGCCCTTCCCACCTCACGCCACCCTGCACCCCCCCCCCCCTCGGAAGCACAGATGCGATCACCCACGCGGCTGCGGACTCCGTGGCTGCCGGCAACTCAGCACATGCGCAGGCCGTCTGCCCTCCGCTCCTCCGCTTTCCGCCTCATAATTTCACCGTAGCCTCCGCCTCCACTTTCCTCCTTGCGCTCTCTTCGCTCTCGATCCCGCGAAATCGAAGAGTGCTCTCGCGGGGACGAGAGGTCTCTTTTTCATTTTCCGCTGCGATCCGTGTTCGCTATTTCATCCTTCGCTCGGTTACGCTGACGCGAGGTACAACAAGCAAAAAGAAGCGTGTGTTTTCTGCGTTAAAGTTGCGGAAGTGATGGAACCTGTTGTATTAGAATGGGTAGGTATCTGCCCAGCGGTCGAATTAGGCTCCTCCAACCTCGTTGAAGCTCTTGGGTTCAACGATAGCAGGAGGAAAGTAAACATCTACGTAACAGGGATTAGTAAGAGGCGATTGAAAGTATGTTGGCAGAAAAGTAGGGAGATCACAAACACCGGAGGCGTACAAAAGCAAAGTTGCCCGTACTCTGTATAAAGGTTATAAACAGGGATAAGGTACCTCAAAAAGGCTGGCCAACGTTACGATATAGGACCTATCTTCGTCAAAGGTGGCCATTTCATCGTCAGCACGTCAGCTTTAACGGTTTAGTAGAGCGACGTCACGTACTCTCGTTGTCAGTGGGGGCATGCTGTAAAAGGAGAGACTCTCTAGGCGTGGTTTTTAACCTGAGGGGACAACAGCGGGAGAGTGGTAAGGTGGCAGAAAAAAAAGAAAGAAGAATGGCATACGAAAGTGTTGGGGGAGCGGGGGTTAGGCAGCCTTCAGAAGTGTCCTAGGCGGCATGCGTTTGTGGTTTCAGAACAGCCGGTCATCCGGTCAGTGCGCGAGTAACAAAAGAACATGAGTTCAAAGAACGACTTAAGTAGCGTAACAGCAATGCGTCGGGTAGTTTTGAAGGCGTTAGGATGACGACACGAAGTCTCGGAGCATCAGATAGGGTTGTTGGAGGGCAGCGGCTTGGTCTTTTGAAGTAAGTTAGCCTCATTAGTTCGGCGTAGGTGTCGTCACGGCGGTATACATAATCGGTGCGACTCCGTGTGGTCGAGGCGCCGAAAAAGATATCCCACTGTCTGGGACTTGGGAAGGTATTGGTGAGGGACCTTAAAAGAACTAAAACAATAAAGATGAGTAGATATCGCGAAAGGAGAGAAAGAAAGGAAAAGGCAGGTTTTTATTCCCTTGCTTTTTACTCTCCTTCCTCATTACCCTTTTTCTCATTATTTATCGTTTTTCTTTTTTTTTTTGCAGACATGATATCTTCAGTCATCCAGTCATGATGACCAGGAAGTCGAAAGCTTCTATGAAGACGTGGAATTGGCGATGGGTAGAGTGAAAACTAAGTACACTATACTAATGGGCGACTTCAATGCCAAGGTAGGCAAGAAGCAGGCTGGAGACAAGGCAGTGGGGGAATATGGCATAGGCACTAGGAATAGCAGGGGAGTTTTATTAGTAGAGCTTGCGGAACAGCATAATATGCGGATTATATGCAGCAGAATATGCCGCCACGCGGAAGGGCAGCGCCAAAGCATCAGTCTCCATATCTAACACACTCAAATACCGCGCCGATCTAACATCAAAATACTGGACTTTGTCCTCCAGGATGACGGTAGAGCTGAAGTATGGTTCGAAAAAATAATCAGACAACTAAACCAGATATGCCACATGCTATCTAGAGTAACACGTAAACACAGAGGACTAAAGGAGCAAGAACTTCGAAGGATTGAGACGCTTGTCTACTCCTGTGTGCTCCACCAACTTCCATATCAATCTCTCACCAAGGCCGAGCACTCCAAATTAGAAACGGCGCTCCGCAAATATACCAGATTAGCTTTAGGAGTACCTCGATTTGCCGGAAAGGACCCTGCGGCAGCCACTGGGCTTTTCAGCACACTTGATGAACGCATTACAATTTGCAGACAAGCGCAAATTCAAAGGCTTCAAACATCCCCACAAGGGCGCAAACTGCTCGAATAACAAGGATACCAGACAGGTGCCCCACCCCTTTTTCCACCGCTGTATTCACTTCCATGGGACTCAGTACCCAGATTCACGGTCCTACCCATACCACGACATATGCAGCCACACAAACACGAAGCTCGCCGCTGCAAGTTAGTCAAACGAGTAAATAAGGAAAACCCACTACCAGACACTACGTATTATTATACGGGCGCTAGTCACTCGGAGGGTAGATATCTAACTGCAGTAGTCGGCCCTGACTACGAGCAGGTAAACGCACACATAGGAATGCCCAACCTATCCGACACGGAGGCTCTTGCTATTCTCGAAGCACTCACTCGGCCTCATCATCCTACCCAACGCATCTTTATTCGCACCGATAGCCAAGATGCGTGCCGCACGTTTCGTGACAACTAATGAATACCTTCTTCCGCAAGCGCGATAGCCGAAAGTGGACGTGGAGGAGCCCGAACGGCGAGACTAGAAATGAAATAGACTTCATACTCTGCGCTAATCCTGGCATCATACAAGGTGTGGAAGTGTTCGGCAAGGTGCGCTGCAGTGACCACAGGATGGTAAGAACTCGAATTAGCCTAGACCTGAGGAGGGAACGGAAGAAACTGGTGCATAAGAAGCTGATCAATGAGTTAGCGGTAAGAGGGAAAATAGAGGAATTCCAGATCAAGCTACAGAACAGGTATTCAGCTTTAACTCAGGAAGAGGACCTTTGTGTTGAAGCAATGAACGACAATCTTGTGGGCATCATTAAGGAGTGTGCAATGGAAGTCGGTGGTAACTCCGTTAGGCAGGATACCAGCAAACTATCCCAGGAGACGAAAGATCTGATCAAGAAATGCCAATGTATGAAAGCATCTAACCTTACAGCTAGAATAGAACTGGCAGAACTTTCGAAGTTAATCAACAAGCGTAAGACAGCTGACATAAGGAAGTATATTATGGATAGAATTGAACATGCTCTCAGGAACGGAGGAAGCCTAAAAGCAGTGAGGAAAAAACTAGGAATTGCCAAGAATCATATGTATGTATAATCATATATGAATCATGAGACAAAGCCGGCAATATCATTACTAATATGGATGAGATAGTTCAAGTGGCTGAGGAGTTTTATAGAGATTTATACAGTACCAGTGGCACCCACGACGATAATGGAAGAGAGAATAGTCTAGAGGAATTTGAAATCCCACAAGCAAAGCCGGAAGAAGTTAAGAAAGCCTTGGGAGCTACACAAGGGGGCAAGGCATCCGGGGAGGATCAGGTAACAGCAGATTTGTTGAAGGATGGTGGGCAGATTGTTCTAGAGAAACTGGCCACCCTGTCTACGCAATGCCTCATGACCTCGAGCGTACCGGAATCTTGGAAGAACGCTAACATAATCCTAAGCCATAAGAAAGGGGACGTCAAAGACTTGAAAAATTATAGACCTATCAGCTTACTGTCCGTTGCCTACAAACTATTTACTAAGGTAATCTCAAATAGAATCAGGAACACCTTAGACTTCCGTCAACCAAAGGACCAGGCAGGATTCCGTAAAGGCTACTAAACAATAGACCATATCCCACTATCAATCAGGTGATCAGGTGAAATGTGCCGAATGTAACCAACACTTATATATAGCTTTCATTGATTACGAGAAAGCGTTTGATTCTGTCGAAACCTCAGCAGTCATGGAGGCATTACGGAATCAGGCTGTAGACGAGCCGTATGTAAAAATACTGAAAGATATCTATAGCGGCTCCGCAGCCACCGTAGTCCTCCATAAAGAAAGCAACTAAATCCCAATAAAGAAAGGCGTCAGGCAGGGAGATACGATCTCTCCAATGCTATTCACAATGTGTTTACAGGAGGTATTCAGAGACCTGGATTGGGAAGGATTGGGGATAAAAGTTAATGGAGAATACCTTAGTAACTTGCGATTCGTTGATGATATCGCCTTGCTTAGTAACTCAGGGGACCAATTGCAATGCATGCTCACTGACCTGGAGAGGCAAAGCAGAAGAGTGGGTCTAAAAATTAATCTGCAGAAAACTAAAGTAATGTTCAACAGTCTCGGAAGAGAACAGCAATTCACAATAGGTAACGAGGCACTGGAAGTGGCAAGCGAATACATCTACTTAGGGCAGGTAGTGGCGGCGGATCAGGATCATGGGACGGAAATAATCAGAAGAATAAGAATGTGCTGGGGTGCGTTTGGCAGATCATGAACAGCAGATTGCCATTACCCCTCAAGAGAAAAGTGTATAATAGCTGTGTCTTACCAGTACTCACTTACGGGGCAGAAACCTGGAGGCTTACGAAAAGGGTTCTGCTCAAATTGAGGACGACGCAACGAGCTATGGAAAGAAGAATGATAGGTGTAACGTTAAGGGATAAGAAAAGAGTAGATTGGGTGAGGGAACAAACGCGAGTTAATGACATATTAGTTGAAATCAAGAAAAAGAAATGGGGGCATGGTAAGGACATGTAATGAAGAGGGAAGATAACCGATGGTCATTAAGGGTTACGGACTGGATTCCAAGGGAAGGGAAGCGTAGCAGGGGGTGGCAGAAAGTTAGATGGGCGGATGAGATTAAGAAGTTTACAGGGACGACATGGCCACAATTAGTACATCACCGTTGTTGCTGGAGAAGTATGGGAGAGGCCTTTGCCCTGCAATGGGCGTAACCAGGCTGATGATGATGATGATGATGATGATGATGATGATGATGACTTCGGATTGTAATTCAAATGTACGAGAAAACATGTTCTTGCTACGCGGAAACTCAAAGAGAAAGCCTTTTTCCCGCTGCCATTTGAGGTCTGTCTGAGTGGCTGCGGCCGCTAGGTAGAGGAACGGTTTTTGGACAGTGTCTGCCGTAATGTCGATTACGGTCGCAGCAGATGCAACAGGAAAAATGCCCACGCATCAAAGACATATACATTGTGCACACGTACGTCACGCGCGCACTCACGTGTGCGGAAGTGCAGCATACATCCTCATTCTCCTATAGGTCCTCCACCAAGCACAAGTGCGTTATTGAACTAATCGAGTTTCTCAAGCTGACTTGCGTACGAGAATTCGTAAAGTGCGACTTGCATACAAGCTGCAGACATGGTAGCTTCGGATTGTAATTCGAATATTCGAGAATAACGGCACTGTCACGAGACGATATCGCCAGATGACGTAATCTGTTGACCTGATGATGTCACCTGATGACTTCACGCGATGACTCTTGGAGAAGCAGCTCACTGGGCGCTTCCCGCTTCTCTGCACTGCCTCCGAGATCGGCCCATATTTTCTGTGAGCAACGAGCACGCGGACACAAAAAATCCCGACCAACTAGAGGCTAACAGCTTCGCTCAAAAGTAAACTAAAGATGACCGACATATTGGCATGAAAAATAGGCACCCGTTTCGCGAGCTTGATGCGTGTGCGTGGCCTGCTGCAGCAAGTCCCATCAATACTTCAGTATTTCCTTATGTTTACCTATGAATATTTAGAGGAGACAGCATGCAGCGATTTTGTCACTGATCTACCACTTTATAGGCTCAAACGTATTCGGTCACAGTAAAATCCTCGCGGTCACAGCGCGAGGATTCTTTTTCTATACGCTTGAAGTCATTGTGTTCATGATTGTCTCAGTCAACTATCACTAATCTTCTTTAAGTAAATGAATACAAACTGATTGTGGGATAGGATAATTGCCTTGGGCAACCTTCTGCATGCATCTTGCCCATCATATAAAATGCGATATGATCACATGATATTGCTGGAAAAGGGAGCTCATGTAGGCTTCTTATATGTGCTTCTCTTTTGCCGAGTATAAAAGACACCACAGCAATATACCTCTGTCCGTGACGTAGGGAACGCATTTAGGGGGATCGGGGCTCCACCGTCCCAGCTTGCAGAACGACGATCTGGGTCCTCGCATGACGTAGCCTCTGGCACATATGTACATCACGTAGCTCGACTCGCCATTGTGGTACACGATATGACCATTCGTGGGTGGCCTTGGCGAGGGGCACCTGTGGCGCACACGGCATACGCAACCTACGAGGGAAAGGAAGATATTAGGGAGTTAATAGCAGCAGGTCATACAAATTAAGCAGATCCCACGCACTGTGGGAGTCAGCAACATGCGACGCATTTTCCTGGTAGCTGCCCAGACTACACACAGGCATCCCAGGTATGTCTAATAGATATCAGACATTGGGGACATACTAAATATGTACCAAAATGATCCTAAATAATTCACCGACGAATTCGATACTCCCTAATGCGAAATTTGAGCGTAGCGTTTAGGTGTTTTGAAATCGCGATGTAGTATAATAATAATAATATTTGGGGTTTTACGTGCCAAAACCACTTTCTGATTATGAGGCACGCCGTAGTGGAGGACTCCGGAAATTTTGACCACCTGGGGTTCTTTAACGTGCACCTAAATCTAAGCACACGGGTGTTTTCGCATTTCGCCCCCATCGAAATGCGGCCGCCGTGGCCGGGATTCGATCCCGCGACCTCGTGCTCAGCAGCCCAACACCATAGGCACTGAGCAACCACGGCGGGTATCGCGATGTATTGAGGAAAATAATTTGTATCTGGACGTCACAGTCTGCTCGGCGGCGGAACTGAGCCTCCGCTCGGGCAGCTCGTTTTGCACCAGCGGCAGGCGAAGCACTTCCACCGCGCGCGTCGCTCATCGTTCAGAAAGAAACTGTAAAGATCCAACGCGCGGCTCGTGCGGAGCGCATTCTCCAGCGGAGACGGCGCAGGCAAACGAGACCCTGCGGAGTGGGTACCGCGCAGTGCTTTACTTCCATTTCTGGTGTCGTTGGGCGCGCTGCATGCCTTAGTAATGACGTCATTGGTGAGTGGATGGACGGATGGATGTTATGCGCGTCCCCTTTGGAACGGGTCCGTGGGTTGCGCCATCAAGCTCTTGTTATATTATTGCTTATTGACCTACCTACGTTAAAAAAAAATAGAAGGAAGAACGCCCGATGAATTCCCATAACCATAGTTTCTTAACCGTTATTGTGAACTTTGTTTTTGTACTCCTTCGTTATTTGTCGTTTCCCTACTTTTCTTCCACCAATCTTCGAATCGCCTCTTACTAAGTAATCTCTATTGCGGACATGTTTACTTTCGCTCTGCTCTCGCTGAACCCAAGGCTTTTAACGAGGCCACGATCCCGCAATCGACCGCTGAGCAGATATACTCAAATTTTATTAAACATGCTCTATCGTTTCACTAACTTTACCGCAGCAAGCCCATGCTTCTTTTTCCTTCTTTATATCTTGCCTTATAAGCGCGTGTTCTAAGGCGTTCCTGACCTCGCTTCGAAAAGCAATGAGCTTCCCTTTGAGTTATCGTGGATGGCTTCTCTACTGATTTCATTTTTTCCCTCTTAAGTAGTTACGCATGGCAGATTTCTTATCCATTGCCGCCACCCATTAGATTATTTCAGCCTCACCAACTCTCCGCTTGACGTTCTTTGTTGCTGTATTGCTCACCCTACAGGCCACATGCTTGCTGCTAAGCTTCCTAGTTCTTTTCCTCCACTGTGAATCAATGTTTTTCCTGTACAAATATCTGAACACTCTCCCAGCCCATTTACTTTCCTCCGTATTCCTCAGTCGGTCTTAATAATCAATTTTACTCTGAGCTTCCCTCACTTCAGAACTTATCCAGCCCATATGACCCTGCATAGCTTCATTTGTAGTCTCTCCGTGTTACGACCAATGCAAGGCTTCCCACTGACCTTTGGTTGCCACCGAGTCCTGATTGTACCCCTAATTTCAAGCAAACAACCACATTTTAAATGTAAGTCCTGGAACCATTACACTTTCCACATACCCCGGAGCACCTCGTACCTATTGTATCCCCATAGCGTTCTGTGTTTCATTGAGGCCGCATTTCTGTTCCCGTTTACTGTTATTTTTATCCTGTGTTTACATATATCTATTGCCTTCGTTTCACCATATACCGAAGTATATATTCTTTTACGTGAGATATTTCCTCGTCCTGTATTGCCACTGTCTGTTCGCTGTTTTCATTGAATACCATAACACCCGATTTTCTTACGCTAAATTTCACACCTAATTTATCGCCTTCCTGTCGGCAGATATTAGAGAGACGTTGCATATCACTGCTTTTTAGCTGGCAACACAATGTCGTCCGCATAATACAAACCTGGAAGCTGCTGCTCTACTACTGTACCCACCTGTTTGTATGAGAGATTCCCATCACGATATTACTTCTAGCGCTCTTTCCATCCTCACCATGTACATCATAAACAGCAGTGGGGATAAAGGGCACCCCTGCCTCAGTCACTTGTTGATATCAACATTCTCCTCACTCCTCATCTCTTCCCATTCAACGCAAACGGTATTTTCTAGGTAAGTCTCTCTCAAAAACTGTAGACAATTGTCGCCGAAGCATTCCCCTTCCAGAATATCCCACAAAATATTGCGGTCTACGTTGTCATACGCTCCCGTAATGTCTAAAAAAGCCACATAAAACGGCTTCCTTCCTACTCTTGATATTTCAATACACCGAGTAAGGACAAATAATTTATCATCCAAACGCCTACCTATTGTGAAGCCACTCTGATGTTCTCCCAAAATGCCATTATTTTCTGCCCATGCTTGCAGTTTTAACTTAATTGCCTGCATTTCTAACCTGTATATTACTGATGTGATGGTCAATGGTCTATACGAGTGAATTCAATTTTCTCCCCCCCCCCCTTACCTTTACAGATTAATTTCATTTTACTTTGTCGCCAACAGACTGGTATCCCTCTATCTTTTAGACTTTTTCTACTGCTTTCAACCAAGCTTGCTTACTTTTTGGTTCTAGTTCACCAATAAGCCTTACGGGAACCTTGTTTAGCCCAGTGGCTGTGCGCTTGGGAAGGTCATGTAGCGCCGTCTCGTGGCCGCATTGAAGTACGTCTCCTGCGGCACTCCGCTTTCCACCTCTCCTTCTTTGCCATATTCTCTTCCTCCGCTTACCTCCTCATGCTTCCCCTGTACCCGCCTCCTCCGCCGTCACGCTCGTCCTCTCTTCGCTATCGTCGTCTTTCGTGCTCGGATGCGCTCCGCGTTTGTTCTGGCGGTCACGCCAACGCTCAACTCAGAAACGAGCGCCGAACAGCTGCGCTCTAAAAGCTCCCAAGTGTAACACCGAAGGTCCTATGAATGTCCCAACCCAGGTAGCACACAAAGTCTTAAAAATGTCAATTTCAGGGTTAGAACGGATAGAATGGATTTCTGACCTTTCTCGGCGTCTTCAAGACGCCTCACACTACCCACGAAACACAGAACCTCTTAAAAACTTCTTGAAACGGCTACAAACGGCTATAGACGTCTTGGTCTATGATAAGACTGAAAATAGAATTTCTTCTAAACATAACCTCAGCACTTGGAATATGCTAGTATATATTCTATCTGCGGGAAAACCCACTACTGGTGTCACTAGAGTCTGTTTTGGTAAACGCATTCAGAATGTCTAACTCAAGAACTTTTCTAGATCTTTTTGTCTAAAAGTGCATAAAATGCCAAACGACGTGTTAAATGTGCGGTAACCGTCGGCGTTAGCGATTAAAAGACGCCACAGACAAATCGAATTCGTTGGAAGCAACATAAGTTAATTGGCTTTAATATTGAATAATTTCACACCAGAACTTCAACAATCAAGGGCGTGTTATTGTTTTCAATACGGGGGGCGCACACGACGCCTGGAAACCATTCTATGCTTGCGCAGCAGGTATTTACAGTAGCAGGAGCGAAATGCCGGTGTTGCACAGCGGTGTCACAGGGCCACCGCGCTGCGATCACTTCGTCGGCACAATCCAAATTTGCCGGACATCTCATTCTGTGCTGGAAACACTGGGAGGCAGAAAGTTTGAAAAAACGGCCACTGCCGCCCGCTATGTCTCGGTCGTGGGTTCGTTATCCAGTTGTGCGTCATTCTAAGCCGTTCTGTACATTTATACTGGATATTAACTGGAGTCATTTAGCTATGCTGATGCTCTGTGCCGTGTGTTTTGCATCAGCGCTTCGTGACATCGGCTGTATTGCGTGTTTTCGCCGACGGCTTACTACCACAATGGCGGGATCTGCGTTCGCCGCCTTCGTGTCTCGGTGCGTCTTTGTACGTCGCACGTTCGGATAAGACTTTTTCCGGTAAGTAAAATACATTGCGCTTCGTTTTTCGTCAACAATGTGAATATATTTAGGTGTTACCCGCGACAATTCTTGATACATGGGCTCTTCTGCCCTGCAAGTTTTCGTCATTACTTTTATACGAGGGTTCTGCTTGTGTTCAGCCGTTCAGCACTACCGCGCTCCACGACTTCCGCAACAACAGTCAGAACTTTGCCCTGCTTGTTAGCCTGTGGTTAACGTAGCACGAACCAACCGAAAGGAGTACATTCGAAGACGACGCGCTGGCTGTAATGCTGAACCAGACTGAACTCGCCCTATTTTGTGTCCTTTTGTTCTTACGTGTGCGCGCGTGTGTGTCAGTGACTATGCAGTTTGTAGCGTTCCCATATTATAGCAAAACAAAAAATATAACTGCAGTGTTTACTTTATCTATACAACTCTAAATTAAATCGTCTGCTGATGTACAAATTTCACTTGTGTTTTGTTCTAAATAAGCAGCAGAACCTTTAAACTAGTAGGTGCTTCATCTGGGAGTGAAATCACGACAGCTTGGCATTTATTAATGAATGACTGTGACTGCGTCACTTTATTTGTAATCGCAAACCTGCCTTTCAACTGACTTGATGCTATCTTATTTTGTCCCTTTCACTCTATAGAAGGCTGGACATCCTTCTTGTACCTTGGCGCTAGCTGGATGACGGGACCTCGTCATGATCAGTGTAAGCCAATGTACTGTACCCTCTCTGGTCCTCCCAGTGCTTTTTATACGGGTTAAGGCCAGGGAGCGCTTCGTGGTTTTTTGCACTGGTCCATTATAAGCTGCCACTATTATAACCAATTTCTCAGTGCCAGTGTACATACACAGTTCTACTAATAATTAGTTTCCCTAAGCCTTACAAAATTTACCTGTAGGTAGTCATTGCTATGTAAGAACTCACAAATTAACTCTGCTGTGTCATAGAAGTATTCCATACATGAGTAAAAATTTTCTACAACAGTGTACATTACACCTTGCTTCCCTAATGCACAAATGTATTCAAGCCAGTATTTGATTAGTTTGGTATTCTAAATGTTTTCTGTGTGATTTAGTTTCTTTACAGGAACTTACTGTACAGCATCAGCAAGCAGTCTAATTTAAGATGTATGTGTGCTGTAAAAGGTGTGCTTTGCTGCTAGAATTGATAAAACATGGGCCAAGGCTTCCATACAAGGACAAACTTCAATTTCGCTCTACCACCATCAGCACTTCGCTGGCGCTTGCAAAATGAATCACATCAAGTAGCTTGTGCCAGACTGTTTTTTAACCTTATTGTGTGGAGATCACAAAGTGATCTGTGGAGGCGCCTGCGTCTGAGATATAGATTGCGCTGCAACATATGTGCGTGTAGAACAGGCATGATGCTGAGGGTTCCAGCAGTTTGCAGAGGTGCTTTTAAAATTTTGTAATTTTGTCATAACTGCAATTTTACCTGTGCTGTTTTTTATCACCTATTTCAATAATATCATTGGAGGTGTTATCAGAATTTATCAATCTATTTGCCCTGGCCCATTAGCCTGCCACATTTGCCTTTTCACTAAGTTGGCAATTATTCTGCATGGACCATTACTTGAATACACCTTTTTGTGTGCAGTGGCTTCTCAGTTGCAAGTCAGCATAGATGCTCAGAATTACCTGAGGCTATAGATACACTGATGAATTTGCCACCTATACGAATCACTTTGCACTTTCTCACGCAAACAGCATGTTAACACTTCCAAGTCAGTCGGCAATGTTATCGTTTGATCACATCATGAGATACTTTCAACTTTGTATGACGCATCATCCAAAGTGTTGCATCATTTGTGTGAGGTATTGCCCGAAGCCAATTAGGGTCACATGAAAATATATCAACAAAAGTGATTGATCCAGCTAGGAGTGTTGCTTTGGAACACTACTTTATCACCAGTCCTCCTTTGCATGCTACCTGCTTACTCTGTACTGTGTGAAAGAAAGGCAACAGCTAGGCAGTGCAAAATGCCAAACTTGCTTTTAGTTCAATAATATAAAACGCCATTTAACTTTTTAATTAAGTTAGTACATCATTTACCTGCAGAGTGAATTACTGTTTTAAACTGATTATATTTTGCAGGGAGCTTCTCAGACTTGTTTGACAGGTTGATAAGTGGCTTTTTAGCCACAAAACACCATATAATAAATTGAAGGCTGACTTCGACTCTGCTATGCAACTTAATGAATATATGCCAGGAACAAGGTCTCTGAGTTGCGGCGCTGGCTAACACTCCCAGCGTTCTACTAGGACACATAAATACCCAAGAAAGTGGATGGGAAAGCGACGCCGCTGTAGCTCAATTGGTAGAGCATAGCACGCGAAATGCGAATGTTGTGGGTTCAGTTCCCACCTGCGGCAAGGTGTTTTTTCATCCACTTTAATTTCCATTAATGTATCGTTTCTTTATTTAATTTATTAAGCACAAGTAATTTCCCCTATGCTGTCCTTGGTGTCAGTGTTTGTTGGCTTCTTATGATAGGAAATATACTAGTCATTTTAAACATCATCGCATACATACCTTAAGATACCCGTAATTTAAGAGAAAGGAGTGCTTAAATTTATTTTTAATGTGAGCCAAACTTCTTACTTAGCACATATTGCTAAGTGAAGTTCCAATTTCAACATTCCCATTTCTTCCCTTGCCCTTTTTTTCCTGTTCTGTGCAGGTATTGCTTTCCTATGTCTACAAGAACCGTCATGCGGGGCCTGTGACAGCAAGCTTTTGTGGTCAATTAGTGCTCTCCTACGAAGGCTGGCCTACTCTGGCAGCGGCGGCAATCATCTTCAAGATTTATCCATGATCACCTTTGCTGCTATTTCTCACTCTTGTTAATTACACTTTCTGCATCTTTTCTAATTTATTAGGTAATAAAGTATGAGTATGTGACATGGTGTGAAGTTGATGCCTTGCTGCATTTTCGCTTGCAATGACCTTTTATGCATGAAAAGCTCATCATACAGTTTATGAAAAAAAATAACAGCATATTATGATTTATCTTTCAGTTCTTGTAACATGCAACGTACAAGGAATTCACTAATGGATGGTATGCCGAAGAACTCGCCATTATTTCTGCGTGATGCTGTGCAAGCATGTGGTGTTACCTTATAAGAGGCACCCAGAAAGTAAGTTACAATTTACTTTTAAATGAAGCATGGACATCAGAAAAAATTATTTATATTGCTAGTTAGAGTGGTTCGCAGAGTTTTTCCAGATGTGTACTATCCTTTATTTCTTAACTCATTGCAGTACAGTGTTCTGTTTCGTATACTGGTGCAAGGCTATTGTGCCCCCTGTAGCTGAAACAAGGATGTAATTTTTGCCTGAACTGCAGCATCACTGACAAAATTTTTCTTTGCTAGAAACTATTTCAATTTGGTGGAGACCCAGCAGGGAAAAGTTTTGTCAGTAATGACGTGTTTCACACAGAGATGTTCTCGTTTAGGTCAATGAGTGAACATTGGAATTATATCAGCATACAATACAGATCTTGTTTTATTTGCAAAATAATTCTGACAGGTGGCATTCAATTGATTAGTCTAATTAAAAAGCACAAATTGACCAATGAGGCTGTACTACACTATTCCCATGGTTCACATCTGGAAAAACTACCTCTGCATCACTCTATCTGACAATATAAACTTTTTTTTCTGATGTCCATGCCTCGTTTAAAATAAATTGTTACTGTGGGCAAACGTGTTACTGTAACAGCTGCCGCAAAAATTTGAGGGAATGTCTAATAAAAGTCTTCAGTTGTTCTTGTCAAGCTGTCCATTAGCCAACTTTTAGCGTAACGTTAGCAGGGCTTACTGAAGTACTTCTAGACGTCCATGGCTACAAAATGTCTTGATCAAGACAGCTACTAGGCTTTTGAATTAGCCGTTCAAGACATCTTTTAGACATCAAATAGCTGCTTGCGTGTTTCGTGGGTACTCATCTTATGTATGATCGTTAAAATCGTTTACAAAACGTTTTCAGAAACGCTATTTGTATAATCGTCTTCTGGAAATCCTACTAATTCAATGTTTTTGGCGTGTTTTTCTTTTTTTTCTTTTCGTGACGGAATCATGCTTATTCCGCAGCCGTTGAGGCGTCGCGGTCGACAAGGCAGGTGCAGCGCGGGAGACTGAGCTGCCTGAGTGCTGCCCACCATTGCGAATTGCGTCAAGTGGACAAAGCAATATGGAATAACGTTTGGATTCTCCGCCTTCTGTGAACCTTTTTACTTGTACTTGGTGTATTCGTTGTTTCTAGCTATTGTTAGCAGATATACGATTTCCGGAGCAGTCGTCAAAAGTGTAGTTACTCGTGATTAAAGCGTACCGTAAATAACTTCAAAGTGGCGGGAACGGTCGCATTCAACACAGCTGGTATTTACTTCCGGCGTCTATTTCGCTATTGTATCGTGAATACTTGAAGTGTAAATAAGCCTTGAAGGCTCCTAATGTTGCTAATTTTACGTTGTGAGCAACTTAGTGAACATGCACGCTGCTGCTGTACGATAGCTGACAGGCCATGAGTTACTACGACGCCTTCTTGATCTGTGGGAGATAGAACACGTACTTTCCAAGCCTATAAGGAAGCGAAACAGGCCCAAAAAGTGATTACCGTGTATGTTAACTATCCATGGGCTTGCTTTTTATTTCTGAGTTACGAATTAAGAATCGCGATAAATGGGCCTCACATGAATTTGCTGACATACGCGAGGTAATAATTCGCGTTCAAAAAGTGAGCCGGACACTACAAGGAAACATGCGAGGGCAGGAGTAACACATACTACACTGACGCCACCATACACAAAACACGTACACCCTGCTGTACAACCACAGTGATAGATGGCATTTACAGAAAAGTAACAAGCACCACAGCGTGGGCCTACACAATATGCGAGGCCGAGGAAATAGCAGCCATGGCTGCGGCTATTGCGGCCCACACCAACACAAGTGAGGAAGCCCACATCCTGACAGACTCCATGCAGGCGTGTAGAAACTACCGAAACGGTAGTATCTAGTATCTGAATGGCAGCCGCCAAGATAATAAGTAAAAATAAATGCCTTGGCACAATCAAACTAATCTGGATACCAGGCCATACTGGCATCGGGGGGGAATGAACTCATCACGTGGTGGCCACTGCGCACGCCACATACCAGTTGCTCCCAGACAGTGGGGCGAGCATCGAACCCGAACCGGCAGACTGGAGTCGATCGCCAATCCTTAAATATAACAAAACGGCTCGAATTAAATTTGCCCCGCCCCATCGAAAACTAAGCAAAGCGGAACAGGGGACTAGGAGGAGGTTGCAAACCAAAACGTACTCGCACCTACATCTCCTACAGAAAATAGATAAAGACAGATATCCAGATGAGTGCACGGGGTGCAGGGCCGAGCCTACAGGGCCGAGCCTACACTGGACTACCTCGTGTTGGAATGCGCCAAGGCTCCTCAAGACAACACTCACGAAACCACAACGCGAGAGGGATGGATGGCCTTGCTCTCCAGTGTTGGATACGGACCCTTTTCCTGGCATCACTCAAGTTCCTCGACCACATCAAATCGCCGTCGCATTACAATTATGGTGCGCCGGGGCGCGTCTACCACGGTAGCGGACCCGTAAGACAGGTTGGCGACCCCCGCCTCATGCGCCGCATGTCGAGCTATTGTCACCCCCCCCCCCCGCGCTTGATTGACCAACATCTAACATCTCCTCTAACGGCTAACATCTCCTCCTGTATCCGCCTTTACGCAGAAAATTGTGTCAGCTACCATCCTATCCATAGTTTCCAAATTAAGATTTCTCTTCAAAATGATTTACAAATGGCTGAAGACTGGTGTGAAACTTGGTTAATGTTTTTGAATGTCAAGAAAACTTTGCAGATCTCCTTCCACCGCCGGGCTTCCTACGAAGCATTTAAGTACGTCGTTTCTGGCTCCGAATTATCTTCAGCGTCATTGTATAAGTACCTGGGCATCACAGTACCTCATGATCTCAGCTGGTCGCATCATATAGCAAGTATACCAAACGAAGCTAACCGCGTCCTTGGCCATGTCCAGCGTAAACTTATGTTTACCCTTTCTCAAGTGAAACTGCTAACGTACCAAATATTTGTTCGTCCCAAGTTGAAATACGCGTGCGCAGCTTGGGACCCGCATCAGATTAGCCTACAAGAGCTCTCAGATCAAGAGCCTACAAGAGCTTTCTCAGATCATTCTCACTATTGTAGCGTTACTGAACTAAAACACAGAGTTAATCTTCCCAGTCGTGAGTCACGCAGAAAAATAGCACGCCCGTCCCTCCACCACAAGTTTTATCACTCGTCTCTTGCTCGCTCGATTATCATACCTGCTCATCGCCTTTCGCTCCGCAACAGTCATTCTAAGGCTGTACATCCACCACCAGCGCGCACTACTGCGCAGCTCATCTCAGTTTTCATTTGAACAGCGAACGACTCGAATCATCTGCCCGCCGACGCTGCGCACCACTCCAATCCCAGCCACTTTCAAGTCATTCACCAAACACTGGGCACGAATGTAATACCCACCCCTCACGTAAAACTCCGCGCCAGGGGCATTCCAGATAGTAATTAATTATGAATTAATCAATTATAATTAATTGATTAATTAATTTCATTGTGCTACGTAGCCCACGTTAATACTTTTTCGCGAAGGCGTCTAACAACTTTGTGTAAATTTAATTGCGTGCTTTAATAACAGCATAAAATACGACACAAAGCAAGGCTGACGACCTGAGCAGCTATTATATATAAAATTGGATTTATGCGCAGAGAATGAATTCGAATATCTTTGGCACTGTCCGCAGAGTGTCCACCTCAAACTAAAGCACCCAACTTGGCACGCTTGTGTCGAATGAAATACACACAGTATGCGTCGAATGCGTACATACACGGCCTTGATGAAGAGGCCCCGGCACTACAGTAGAGTTAGAATGTGCTAACATGATCAAAAGAAGCTGTCTTGAAAGTGGCACTGACCGTAGAGAAGTAACGTGAGCAGCACGACCGATCTTGCGCAGAAAAGGTTCACCCTGTTGAGTTTCATCGCTTCAGAGTTCATTCCTCGGCTCTGTGGTCGGCGATCAGGGAGAAACAACGGTGCAAAAACACTCTGGGCACCGCTTAGTGCAAAAGGCGACCAGTGCTCGGAGACGATAGCGCCCCCTGCTTACGACGCGCTTCGGGTGCATCCTCGCGACGCAAGCGCAGCGGCTCGCGGCGAATCTGACACTCGTTATCAGACCACGCATCAGGCTGCAATCTCGGCGCGTGCTACGGTTTTTCACTTGCTCCCAGTTCCGCCTTTGCGGCACGATAATGTCGCACTCGGGTTGTAGCGACAAGTGCTGGCGTGACACACTGGCCACCTCATTGGTAGGCTGAGCAAACCAGCATGCACAAAGCGAAATGTTAGTTTCGCTGCGGCGTGCCGGCCCAGTGTGCCTTCACATCCACGTGCGTGCGTCCAGAAAGGCTCTCGACGCCCATATTCTGTTAAATTGTATACAGGCCACATAATGAAAACACGATATTTTCCTTCAGCTCCGGTGCTCTCGTGTTCAAGTGGCAGTTCATAGGTATCGTCATACGCAAGTGTTTCTGAATATCGCCAGAGTTGACATGCTCCACGAGATTGCAACCGTTGCACATGAGACAACCGCGTATGCAAATTTAGCTATACTGTGCTTCACAAGGATCTGGCACAGAAGTAGTAGCTGCAGCTGGACAATCGGGACAGCACGAAGCCCGAAAATCTTGTGCGCACGCTGTCAATCGCCTGAGTGTGCGTCGTTGTCTCTCCGTCGTTTTAGTTCACGTTCACACGGTTGTGTAAACTCTAATGTTTCTGCACGACGGATTGGCGAGAAAGACCGTCACATAACTGCGTAGCAAGCTCTCATATATTTTGGCACGCCTTTGATATTTTCAGGGCAGAATGCACAGTTGCGGCTGACGTTACGTGTTGTGATGTGAAGTACATCAATATGAATAATCGGGACTCGACTACTTTCCTGTGCACGTATGTACTACTTGTGCGGGTGTGTGTGCGTGCGTGTGCGTGCGTGCGTAATACGGTGTGTAACTTATTTATTTGCATTTATTTAGGACGTACGACCAATCTCATAAGGGATTATTGCACGAAGGGCACAGGGTCAAACAATAAAAATGATAAAGTCGTAGTAAAAATGTGAAAACGAAATGCGTAATCAGAATAGCAAATATATTAAGTAGCAACATCAATGTGCGAAATATAAAGAAGGGTTAAATATATATATCTATACATTCTAGCAGTATTTACAAAAACGTTGCAAAGAAGGTCAGTAATTGAGTACCGTAACATCAAGTGAAGAATGTGCGTAACAGTTAAATTTCATAATTGAGAACCCACTAAATAGTTTTTAAGAAATGACAAAAATTTGTAAGCGAGAAACTATTTGTGATAGTGGGCGTTGAACCATTCCACTGCCTTATGGCTAGCGGAAAAACAGTACTTAAAAAACTCACTTTGAAAGCGATATTGCTGTAGGGTGTACGAATGTTTAAGTCATGTGATTCTGGTGTTTTCAATGGTAATGTACATCGAACTATTAATGCTCAACTTTTTATGAATTAACTGGTGCAGTAATTTCAACTGCGCGAGTATGGCTTGGTTTTGGATTGTGAGTATTCGGGCAATTTTAGTGGAGCACTTGGAGAATCTGTAAGTCGATATTTATTGAAAATGAATCTAATTTTCTTTGTAGTACCCTCAGCACGGTAATTAGTTTGTTAGTTGACGCAAACCAAGCTGAGATAGCGTCATCTAGAGTTGACCTCACGACTGCATTATAAGGTAGTAATTTATATTGGAGTGGAGATTAGCGTAGGCACCGCTTAAGAAAGAAAAGTCGACTTACGGCCGTCGAAGTAATATGATTAACATGGCAGTCCGATATAAGGTCAGACCATAGTGTTAGACTGCTGTTTTGGGGTCATCGTTTATGGTATAAGATGACTCTTGTACATGGTGTTTTCTTGTTATTGTCAAAATAACGGATTTTTTAACAGAGAGTCATTTGCCACTTCGTATACCACGCAGAATTTCAGTGCGTTTTTTTTTTTAGAATTACATGGACATCTGGCGAAGTAAGTTCTTCATACAGTATACAATCGTCAGCGATGAGTCTTATGTAGACGTGAATGTCAGTGGGCAAGTCGTTAATATAAACTAAATATAGTGTCGATGCTATAACGCTGCCTTGAGGCACACCAGAGGTAACCAGAGTATAGTTTAGAATTCGAATGGTTAATATGCAGAAATTGTGCATGGTTAAGTAGTCCTTCATATATTCGCTAATGGGCCCTTTCCCGAAAGTGTGCTCAAATTTTAACATTAGTCTCTGATGTGAAACCCGACCGAATGCTTTTGAATATCGAGGAAGGTAAGATATGTTTGATTTTGGCTATCTATGCCACTGGAGATATCATGTATTATTTCGATTAGTTGAGTGACTGTCCATGAAGCTTGACGAAAACCATGCTGAACCGGAGATAAAATGCGGTTTTGTTCGAGGTAAGCGTTTCTGTGCTTAAGAATGATGTGCTCGAGTGGTTTACAAACGGTGCTTGTGAGAGAAATTGGCCAAAAGTTAGAGGGCTCATTTTTGTTTCCAGACTTGCGTACTGGGATAATATTAGCGGTCTTCCAGACATTCGGTAAAGTACATGTAGATAAAGATTTGTCGTAGATTCAGGTTAAATAATTATATATTATGTCAGCGCACTTTTAAGAAAAGCGTTTGGAATTTTGTTTGGTCCTCGGCTCTTCTTATTGTCTAAATTCGGTAATAGGTGCAGCACACTGGCCCGTGTTACAATTAGAGATCCCAGAAATATGTTGGGGGAAGACGGAAAGTGCGCAGGACATCATCGTCTACTGTAACATTGATTGAAAGTATTCATTGAAGTTGTTTACTCTGGTTTCATTTTCTTTCCACCTAATTGCGGTACTGGGGTTAGAATATGGCAAGGGGTAGTTCCAGAATTTGTAGCCTTCGTATGCTTTCGTGTGATAGCGGGGCTTAAGTAGTCTTGTTCTTATTTAAAGAAGTATTTCCTGTGACTAAAATGTGCGTCAACTTCAGCGCACGTGTTGCTTGCTTCTTTCTTTGTCCTAGTCGTTTGCGCTGACCATGACCATCTAATCTGATCTTGGAAGTGCTAGTCAGCGCCGCCACAGCTACCGCGTTGAGAGATGTGAATCGTCCACCAAACAACAAGTGTAACGTGTCAAGTGATACTTTATATAAGATGGGGCAATTCGCATGCAATTCGTCCTCGTTTCCCCCTGTCCAGCGAGCTGCTATACAATGGCTTCCGCTAAATTTTTTGCTCAAGAAAAAGCCTGACAGGCTTCACAGTGGAATACTTCCTTGGCAAGAATGTAACACAAGCTAAATCAAGTTTCTCCTCACGTGGCAAACGTTCTCTTTACAAACCATATTCCGGTAAGCCATCGCGATCATTGGTGTGAGGCTCACTATTTCCAAAGGTCCGCGTTCACCTTTCATGACAATAAGCCAGGCGCAACAATCAGAGAAAATCGGTTTGGCATAGTCTTGGGGTAAAGCGTTTGAGTACGACACATGAACATTTTGTTGTCATACAAAATAGTCAAACAATGTTAAGAAAAAAAATATGACTGGAGAAAAAAGAGGGTGGTTTTTTTAATGCGACGTTTTCTCTGAGTTATTCCAGGATTGATGTGATCGGTACGTAGCGTAGCTCTTTTGCTTCAAGACAACGTTTTCTAGAGTCGGACACAGGGGCTTTGCCACAAAGCTAGCCCAAACCTACTGTTTCTGAGTGTTGCAGAGGCCTACTGTCAAAGAATGTGTGTACGCAGAGCAACGAAAAGGGCGAAGCTCACGCAGGTAATGACGATGCCTTACTGGAACATGACTTGTGAAAAGAATGTTCGCAACACGCCTGGTGAAGGAAGTCTTGCGGCGGGTTTGATATTGTTGCTTCAAGATTGCTTCTGTCAACAGCCTTTCGGGCTTTCATTTCAGGAAAAAGATTGTGGCGCAGCCATCTTATGGAGATGACAAGTAATGGGAATACCGTCAATACCTCTTTCTCGCGAAGAGTGTACAATTGGGGATCAATGTTTTATACATTCCGATGATTATTCAGATGATTATTGTATTCCCGTGTCATACCCCCTGACATCCGTGAATCACAAAACGTTATGGGCACAGCAGCGTAAACACGAAGTGGTGACCTCGCTGTTACCAAATTGATTGTATCTGCAACATAGAACAGCTAGTAGAAACCCCGTATACCATGAAATTTGTCAAGTGGGCCATTTTTCGTGTACTGCTTTCAACTCAGCTCGTTCTTGAAATAAATGAGAAGGGTTTGCTCTATTAAATTAATTCTTCCTTTACGACGTGCACTTACTGCAATGAGGATAATGCGGTATCATTTCTTTCACCACTTGGTAATGCTGTAAAAAACGTTGTGGCAGAACTGACCTCAGGGTGACTGTTGGGGGTAATGCGAACAGCAATCGAGCAATGTCGTGCCAGACGCATCCCTGAATTCATGGTCACTTACCATGTGCAGCAGTGATTGCGAGACTTTCTTTGCTTCGGCTATGTCGTAGATGCTCCGATATCATCCCACTTTGCTAAGACATTCGCTTGCCAAGATAGCCTATCAGCATGGCGGCAGGATGACGATCTTATGAAGCCAACGCAGTGGCGATGAAAGGACGATAGAATGATATTGATCAAACGACAAAGGTGTGTGATGACGGTGGCATGACAACAATTGGGGATAGATTCTTAACTTATAGCGGTATAATAAGGACGACAACGCGACGACGGCGACTGTATGGCGACGATGGCGTGATGATGGAGGTATGACGACAACCAGATGAAGAAGCGACAAAGATGGCAGGAACAAGAAGACGGCGACGGTATGACAAAGGATGCAAGATAGCGTATATGTGACGATGGTGGTTGACAACAGCGGCATACTCACGACTGAATGACGACAGCGCCATAATAACAATAGAACTGAAGAACCAGGAATGACGTCGATAGATCGATGAAAGTTGTATGACGACGATGACATGGCGTGTATTAAACGTGGGTTAAAGCAGCAAAGATTTAAACAGTACAAGGAAAACAAATGAATGCGCGTAATGCAATACATTGCGAAGAGAAAACAACCAAAAAAAGTACATATATCAAAAAGCATATTTAAACAGAGAACATGTTATAGGACATGAAACTATGCACAAAAAGAAATAAAACATCTTAACTCATGTTTGAATACATTCAAACTGACGTTAGTTTAAGTGAATGGAGTAGGTCATTCCACATTTTTAATGCTGAAAACGAGGATGTCATTTTCCATAGTTTGTGTTACATTTAGGTAATAAGAAGTTGTAATTATGCGTAAGTACAGTGCGGTTGGTATTAGTGAGTAATTTGTAGTCCACAAACTCGTAAGGAAGCTATTTGTTAAGTAATTTAAAGAAGAGAATACTTAGATGATACTTAAACAAACCAGATACCGGTAGTATAAAGTTTGCCTAGAGTAGTGGGAGAGTACTTGAGTAAAAGGAACTGTTGGTGATTATGCGAATAGCCTGGTTTTGTATTTGTTGAATAGACGAGAGCTGGCAGTTATACGTGTTTCCCCAGGAAGCAATACCATAGGTACTATGACTGTGAATGAACGCAAAGTATAAAAATGATAAGGCGTGGGCTGAAAAGAATGCACGTGATTTTATGAGAGCTCTTATGCCAAAAGCTGTTTTCAGTTTAACAAACGCAATATTATTAGTAAATTTCAAGTGAGAATCTAATTTTATGCCAAGGAACAACACACAGTCCGCTGCAGGAGTAAGGTGACTGTCGAGAGTTACTTGGGGGATACAGGATCTCCGCGGGATCGACGGTTGTGCGATAGTTCCCCACCTGCGGCAAGTTGTTTTTTCGTCCACTTTTTATTTCCCTTAATTTATCGTTTCTTTATTTCATTTATTAAGCACGAGTAATTTCCTCTATGTTGTCTTTGGTGTCAGTGTTTTTTGGCTTCTTATGATATGACACTACAAGTGGATCACAACAATTCAGTTGTCTATGCCATCGTGGCATATGGCATCCCAGCCATGATGCTGTACAACAAATGCACAAATAAGCGTCACCCTGAAGATTTCCCATTTATTAGTTTAATGTGAATGTCATTGTAAATATGGAATGTAATTAATAAACTCATCTGAAACGGCCCTGCTACATTTGTCTTCACTTTGCTGAGACTCATTACTAATAACTTAAACAGCAGCTGTACATTCTCACGTTTAGCGTTTAAGTGACGAACTCTCCAAATTTCCATTTGTTTCATTTGTTTCATACACGAAATTTGTTGATCCAGCTAGAACATTAATGCTATAAACTTGCATCAGCAACTTTATAGCACTAAAGATTTATGGCTAAAGATTTGGTCTGTCAGTTTTATGCATATGAAAAATCAAAATTATGGTGTAGCAGTAATGATGACTTTTGCCCACTACTGGTGAGCGAAACGAATATCACAGATTCTTACTCTTTATTAACATATAAAAAGAAAAATGTATATGCAGCTATACAGAAAGCTATACATACACTTCTCATTTCCTCCTCTGAATTGCAATCAACCATGACATCGTCCGCGGGTCGGCCATCTGCAGGAATGCCGTCCACCTTTTTCGCTCGTGCCCGCAACTTGCAATCATAAAAATATAGATATTAAAGAGCGCTCCAAGTACTGGCCTATATTTTGTAGCATATTTTGCAATCAGCCTCTGCCTGCATAATGTACAAACAAGGCTGCTCAGGCGAATACTGAGCACACGACAGCATTAAGCTCCTATTTTCTCATACTGTAGCCAAGAAATCTGTTTGATGCCAACAGAAAGAAGAGTATGAAATGAATATAAAAGCTCTAGCAAAGTTGACGGGTATTGCCTCTATGACAGGGATTGTGTAGCGTCTCGCATGCGGGGCGGTAAATTCAAATGACCCACTCTGTTATCTCTTGAAATATAGTGTAATGTGCCTAAAAGTCTTGTTGCATTAAGGAACGAGCGAAAGCTAGCTTACAGCGACGTCGCATGGGATTTCAGGCCAGCTGAGATCACACATTTACTGCTGCCTACCAGCGCTTCGTGCAACTAAGAGCAAACATCATGCTGCTGCTCTCGCCGAGTTGCCCCACGTCCGCCAGCACAAAACACCTACCGTCAAGTTTAGTTTTACCTTCGGTACCTCTTGCAAGTGCCAGGCTTGGTACGTCTCTACAAACTTGGAAACATACTTGGAATGTAAGCAGGACTTCCTGGATCATTTGACCGCTCGCCATTTAAATAATGTTGCTTCCGATCCTGCTGTGTTTCGCAGGCTCCTAGCGGCTCCCATCCTCTCTAAAAGACCCATTAGATTATAGAAAGGTGATAGAACCAAGCAATTTATTAAAACAGTACATTGACGCAATATTAACAGTTTGAAATAAAATGCAAAGCATGCTAATAAATATTGCTCGTAAACCACGTGCTACATTGGAATCATTTTCAAAGCAGAGACAAAACCACAACGAAGCAACATGAATGCATATTCCCCAATTTCGTGCAAAAGAAGAAAACAAGCACGCGCTTGCACCACTAGCAAGAATTAAAAGAAAACAAGGTTTCCGAATCGACCACGACGCATTCCACAGCTGGGGTAAACTGAATGTGCATTAGTTGCAGACGTCAGGGCCTCGAAGTTCAGGCGTTTCCCCTAGAGGCACTTCAGTCAGGCCTACCTCTCCACCTTTCTGCCATTACCATTAAATATTATCACACTCTCCCATTACCGCGAAGTCGTGTTAAGATACATTTAAAACGCGGTTGATTGCCCGGTCATCGTTTGAACAACCTGACATCTATGAGCGTTTAATGCTCACAGATGCCAGGTTGTACAGTAAAAATACAGATAGCTGAGACAAGCGTACACCGAACATGTTACGCCACAGGTCGCATTTCAATGTCATCGGTAGGTACAGCTACAGCCAATTCCGTGCAAGGCATGGGTGATTGCGTGACGTTTTTCTGAAGGAGCTGTGCCCTGCTTTTTAACGTAGGGCCCTTCGTTCAAAGCATCAAAACGCAATGTGCACTTCACAGTTTCGCTCCGCATTCTCTGGCTAAGCATTTCGCATCACTTGTTTTCCAAAGGGGGGCATCGCGTCTAATCAGTAACAGCGTAATGTGTATCGCATCTTGCGGACTGCAGAGGAGGCGACCAAGCTTAAACGTGGAAGCGTTCACTGAAGGCGCAGCGACATAAAGCCACTAATAAAAATTGTCAGTGGCTTAGCTCGGCTATTCCAGGATATACATAGTGCAAGCTAAGGCATAGCATGGTTAGCCTTGGTCAACCTTGATTGCAAGTACAGGTTAGTCCGGTTGTGTAGCTATGTAGCGGCGTTTAGCCAGTCCTTCGGCGCGCCGTTCGTCTGTTTCCTAGGTGATTCGTTTCGTCTTCATCTCGTTCCAATGTCGATTCCAGGCCTCCTCTTGCTTATCAGAATTGTCGCCGTCCAGATTGCCGCCTCAACTGTTGTTGCGGCGCACACGGGCTCTCTTTTTCAATCCTCCGACATGTTATCAGGCATGCGACGCAGCTGGCGAAGCGAGCGGAGGCGAGCGCAACGACGAGGAACGCGGTGAGACGTTATACCAAACGGCGGTTGCGGAAAGGCGCGGCGCCACTCAGCGGCAGAACACCTGTGGCTCGGGGCTACTGGAGGCGCATGCGCAGTAGTGACTAGGGGGCGAGCGAGAGAGAAATATCCTCGGCGAGGCGCGCGGTGTACCGTCATATGCCTCCTCGAAGCACCACCACGGCTAAATGCCCTGACGTTGATGCCGTGACGTTGATGCCGCCAACCAAATCATTTCCGACCGTGCTATTCTAGTCACTTTGGATGGTTCTGCCCTTTACACCAACATTCCCATGAGTGAAGGAATTGAAGCCGTTTCTAGATCCCTCGTAATCAATCCGCAAGCGCACGCTCCTGAAGTTTACTTATCGCTCCTGAGGTTAGTTCTCGCGCTCAACTATTTCGAATTCGATCCTATACACTACCTGCAAATTTTCGGCACTAGCATGGGTACGCCATTCACTCCCAATATGCGAACATTTTCATGGGACAGCTTGAAGTAGACCTGCTGAAATCCTACCCTTTAAAACACCACACCTATCTTCGTTAAATTGACGACATATTTATAATATGGGAACACGGCACAAGCGCCGTAACCGACTTAATTAGCCATTTCAATCGCTTTCACCCGAGTATTAAATTTACTGCTCACCACTCTCCTAGTCAGATCAACTTCCTGGACACGACGGTCTACATAGAAAACGAAAAACTGACAACGACACTTTACCGGAAGCCTACAGATAGCCAGCAATAGTTAGACTACAACAGTCATCACCCGCGACATTGCAACCAAGGAATTTTCGTCGGACAAGCGAAACGTATAAGAAGAATCTGCAGCGAAGACCACGATTATATCCACCACCTAAATGACCTTAAAACAACGCTAGCAGAAAGGAACTATCCCCAAGTTGCTCTCGATAGAGCTTATGATACCGCGTCAAGATTGGACAGACAGTCTGAATTGGCGAAGAGACAGCCCACACTAGAATCTGACAGACCGCCGGCCTTTATAACAAAATATTCTAATGCACTCCCAAACATAAGCAACATCCTAAGAATATACCACCCAATATTATCGAGTAACGAGCGTCTGCGAAAAGCGTTCCCGGATGTACCTAGGGTTACCTATCGCCGCAACAGGAACATTAAAGACATGTTAGTGCACGCGAAAGTCAGCCAACAGCATTCCCCCGTAATAAAAGCATGTTGTCGCCTTAGGTGCAAAAACTGCAGGCACCTTCAAAATGACATTAAAATTAAAAGCACCGCAAATAGTTATACACATGAAGTCAAATCTAGCTTCACTTGTACAAGTTCAGATGCGATTTATATGCTTGAATGTTCCTTCTGTAAGAAACAATATATCGGTGAAACAGGACAATCAATGAACGTCAGATTAAACGGACATCGCGCGGACACAGCTAAAAAGCTTCCCAAAGCCGTCGCCGAGTATTTCAACCAACCAGGTCATAACTTTGATGAACTTAAACTCTACATCTTACAGTCAAATTTCTCTTCTGAACGAGAAAGAAAATACAGAGAATCATACCTTATCAATAAGTTCAACACATTGCAACCAATAGGCATAAACGTTTCAAAGGGAGCTTTAGAATCTATTCGCTATGCTAAACTTCAAGCTATAGGCAACAACACTTAGTTGGATTTCTTGGCGTATCCCCCCCCCCCTTTCTTTTCTTTTCTTTTTTTGCCTTTCCGTTCCTCTCCCCCCTTCTCTTTTTTTTTCTTTCCAGCCGGCGTGTCAGACGCCCTTGACACGCCGGGTAACACGCGTGGGTTAAAAGACCGGGGGGGGGGGGGGGGGTTGAGGGGTGGACCTGGCTTTGACCTTGTGCACCGCGTTCCTTTACTCTCAGTTCGACAAAACACACCTTCCCTCGTTTCCGCACCCTCCCGCCTCAAACCCTCTCCCATTTAGAAGAACCCCACCTATATAAGCTGTGGCGAGGAAAGCGTACGTCGCCTTGAAGAAGGCAAGTCCACTTGTCGAAACGTTGGCTCCTGCATTCACCTTGTTCACGTTTTGCTCATCGTCTTGAATTTCCATCTCCCGCATTCCCCGTCTTTTCCCTGCATCCTTTCATGTGTGACTTCGCCGAGAGCGATGAACTGTGACAAATTTGCTCAATTCCGGCCTCCTTGCTTGTCAGAGGCATGCATTCGTTTTAACTTTATCGCGGAACACAGCCACGGAGCAACAAGAAAAAATAAGAACGAGAAAAAGAAAAGGCTGCCTATATGGCTTGCAAGGTATGTAGTAGTATTATAAATACCAAAGTGGTGAGACAACTTTAATTTCCGACTACTGACGGATACGCTTTAGAGATATTTCACGCAGCCTGTCAAGCGTGACTCCTGCATTTTTATACTCTCACAGTTTTTCCTTCTATTTTAGCCTCTTTAGGATCAGGTATTGAAATAAAAGAGAAGGCCAAGGAAATGTGGAATGCGTAGACAAACATGGCTGGAACGGAAATGCACATAAGAGCGAGAACATCATTCCGCGCATGGCGAAGACGGAACGAAACTCACTAGCGCGAGATTACAGTTGGAAACTGCTGCGGAAAACGAAACCTGAGCAGCAGCGACCGAGCAGGCAACTGCGCGACGCGTGGCAATCATCCGCGAACTTCCCGGCCCGCTAATCTCGTGGAGACCCGGAGCGCGTTGTCGTTTTTAGTTTCTGTACGTGGCAGCCGAATATGAAAAGCCCTTCTTTAGGTAGAAAGAATGTATATCTATATATATGCAGTGAACAAGAAAGTACCTTCACTGTGTGTAGGTTCCATTATTTAGCAAACGGCAGACGACGCTCTTAGGGTGTAAGCGCAATTCGTGGAGCACACTGTAATCAGCTGGCTACTCCGTAAGGTTGCGATAAGCCGACATATACGGCAGCGCTCCACGCGGCAGCAAGCCACAGGCAGCTCAGTCGGCGCCTATAAAAGACCGCTGCGTCTGGCAGACAGACAGAGAGCTTCGCGATGCGTGGCGTGCCGCACTTGGTAGCTGTTCTCGTTTTGGCATGTCCGGTGCTCTTGCACGGTCTCAATCTCACTCCGGATCTCCAAGATTTCGTTAGCACGCTAGAAAAGTATGCCAAGCAGAAGAACGACATCGTGTTTGTGCTCGATGAGTCTGGCAGCATCGGGGCGGAGAACTTCCCGGCGGAGCTGACTTTCACCGAACTGATGGCGCGCCTCCTGGTGGTGTCGGAGGACTTCTCGCGGCTCGCGGTCGTCACCTTCTCCAATGACAACGTCAAGCACATCGACCAAATCTCCGGCGGGGGCAACATGTGCGGCTTCGTGCAGCAGGTGAACAAGATCCCGTACCGCACAGGAGGCACGAGGACCAAAGAGGCGCTGCAATATGCAAGCCATCTGCTACACAACGGCCGGACGGATGTCAATCGGTAGAGAACGCCTTTGTCTAGGACGCATTACGAGGAAGCTGATATGTGGGAAATCGCTTTTAGTTGATGACGCTTGTTGCTTTTAAAAGAGAATGATAAAATCTTCCGACTGTCGGAAGTTGATTTTAGATGTAGACCGACAAGTTCTATTATTAAAAATTGTGAATCTAAATAATTCAGAACACGAATCTATCAAGGTTACAACTCAGTAACTCTGCAACGAAAAATTGTATACCATCGAACGCCTTTATAACGAAATGCTGAGAAATTACTCGTTATACTTCCTCGTAAGAGTTACGCACCGTAGTAGAAACGAAACAGAATTATTCCTTCGCTACGGAGACCATTTCATTGCAGGGGCACTGAACTGTAATTCTGTAAACTGCACCTAATATTGCTTCCAAAGACCGCAAAATTGATGTATTGCATACCGCTCTTTTCGCGAAAGCATTATAAATAGTGTAACATATTTCTGTTCGCTGTAATATATTATGTCACATTTGCCCGCAAAGATAGTCCTAAAGAAGCAGTTTACAAAACTGCGATATTGGTTCTTGCTGCAGGTAAGTATTGCAAACAGCAAACTAAATTTTTTTTGCTTACCAATTTTCGGCAATTATTGCCCAAAAACAATATCTAGGCCTTCAATCAAAATACCGTATCCTAAGAGAACTAGCAATTTATTTTTCATCTGGCAAAGGCAACAAACTTCATTCGTATCGGTTCAGCGGTTGATATTACGTGTATTTCAATAGGCGCTTTCAGAGTTGGTCCCGAGCTAAAGCTTTCTCTTAATGCTCCGCGGCTTCTTTAGCTGCAGTGCGAGATTTTTTGTTAAAATCCAGCTGTTCAATATTAACGAGAAGAAAACGGGTTAACCAAGGGGCATATTTTTATAAATCGTATCGTAAGAAGCCAACAAACAAAGACACCAAAGACAATGTAGGGGAGACTACTTGTACTTACTAACTGAATTAAAGAAATGATAAATTAATGCAATGATAATGGATGAGAAAAAAAAAACTTGCCGCAGGTGAAGAAAGATCTCACGTCATCGCAATACGCGTGCGATTCACTTTGTTGCGTGTTGAGCATCGCACGTGTAATGCGAAGACGTGGGATCGTTCCCCACCTGCCGCAAGTTGTTTATTCATCCACTTTCATTGCCATTAATGTATCACTTCTTTAAATCAATTAGTAAGTACAAGTAGTTTCCCCTATGTTGTCCTTGGTGTCTTTGTTTGTTGGCTTCTTATGCTATGCCATATTAAGAAATATTGAGTAACCATTCCTGATCCATAAGATGAGAAAATTACTTGCTTAGCTGGATTGGTGAACTTAAAAATTAATGGCTCTAATAAAAAATGCAGAAACTCAATGGAGATATCTAAAAGCGCGTAAGCATACCTGACAATTTCAAGTTGGTTCATGGTCAAATTTATATTAGACCATGTGTAAATTTCAATTTGACCCACCAACAAGTTCCAGTTGGCCCACACCCAAATTTCGAGGTGGTCCACCCCCAAATTTAAGTTGACCCACCTCCAAATTTCCAATTTCCCCACCCCCGAATTTCAAGTTGGACGACCTTGAAGTTACAGTTAGCTCACCTCCAAACTTTCGACTTGACCCAACCCCAAATTTTAAGTTGCACCACCACTAAAATTTGAGTTGGCCTACCTCTACAATTAGCTTCCCCATGCATTTTCTATGGAGCTTCATGTATCTATATGGCTATTCTGTGTAAATTCCTTTGTTGTTTAAATTGCTCCTTATCACTTATAAATCTGCCAATCATGTATGCATTTGTACTGTTATAACGATTAAATGTCCTAACTTTGCAAATTACACTTTTTTGTCCAGATACAAGGCATTACACTTTTCGCATGACGGTGCTGGGGTCACGAAAACGAATACCCATTGCGACGTAGGTAGAAATTGTTCACGTGGCGACATTCACATGAAATTTACTTGATCATTAGCCTAGAGCGTTTCGATGGCCTGCGACTTGGATTGCGCCGCTACTTGGTGCACCCGCGAGGGGCGGACGAGAGAGAAATTCGCCGCGCCTCGTACGCACGCTGCTCTTCAGGAGCCCTCACTATACGTGGCCTTCCCATAACACCTTCACGACACAAATCAATTGCTATGCGGGTTCCCGTTTTACGCACGAGAGTACTGATAGCTGCTGTCGCCGTGGCAGCTTGCGCAACAGTGATAATGTGTTGCGCCAGCGCTCGCCACAACGTATGCGGGGAGCACTATGTGCTTCGGATTGAATGTAGACGCAGGAGCCCCTTGTCATCAATTGTGTGGTTCGCATGCTTGTTTTGAGCTTGTTCTTTACTGAAACCTATGTTGTTGTGTTTGTTGTATGCGTGATTCCAAAGACTGTTCGCCTCACTATGTTGAGTGCTTGTAGCTTCTACCTTACGGGGGTATGAGCCATTGCATTTGGAAGTATGAGCCATATGACAATAGTTTTCTGATGATGTTACGCTACGAATAAATCCCGGAATCCTAGTTATAGACAGTTTCTGTGGAAAAGAGTTGGCCCCGGTGCCTTAGGTGCAAAGGCCTACAATGCTCGCGTTCAAAGAAAGGTAGCAAGCAGTGCAGCTCTGGAATCTAGATATTGAATAGGTGGATTGGCTTTTCTGACAGTCGAAAAAGAGGAAAGGGGACTGGGGCAGAAATTTGGGGCTGACGGCTCTGTACCCCTTACTGTACAGCGTATAACTTATGTGAATATTCTACACGAGTCTCCCTACCACCTAACGCAGCAATAGTCTCGATATTTGTCGCCGCTCGAAAACTTTTTGCAGACTTTCAGAAGTATCCGCACGACGTCCATCTTTGGGAGTCCCTCGGTATCGATCGTTACTATGCCGTCACGCTGACGACGTACCGAGGAAATACACGGCACTGCAGTCGTCTCTGAACGTCACTCTAGAAAACAGTGCTCGAAGTAATCATGCCGCCAGGATGCAAGCACGATGTGCGAGTATACCACTGTCTTAGGAGATGGTCGCTGTGATACACGCTTATGATTGATTGTCAATGACACTTGGCAAAGCTCACCGCACGGCATACACCGTTGTTCACAAAGAAGCATCCTTGTTTGGCAGTGCCGTGATCTACATGGGAAGGGAGAGAAATACCAAGAAAGAGCGTAGATTTCAGCGCTCTTCCTGTAAGTTCTCTCACTTGCTATGTAGATCGTCGCGCTGCTAACCAAAAACCCAACGTTACCAACATGCCCATTCAGCCACCCTTGCAAATCACAAAGCGGTTGCACCGGCTGAGAGCTGTGGGTGAGAGACCTTTATTTGATAAAAATTGGTTGGCTCATCTTTCATATGAACCGGTCATACCACGAAAGTTAAACGTGTATTCTAAGAAGCTGTCTGCAGCTTCGATGCGCATTCAGAAACACAAGTCCACAATTGTGCGCAGCCACTTATTAATCACAGTTTCGCTCGAATGGTGACGCGACAGGAGGCACACGAGGTCTGCGTTGCTGCGCCGCGTAAGGTCAAGTGCACATAATATGGTTCTGGCTACCACTGCCACTCTTTCAATGCCTGCGCAAAACAACAGCTTTTCATTCATGGAGGTTCTCTTCTTTCCTTGCAGTATAATCGTTCTTATATCGGACGGGCAGGCGAACAGCGGCTCCGAGCCAAACTACGTTGCCAGGGACCTCAAGTCCCAGGGCATCACAATATTTGCAGTAGGAGTCGCAGGTATCAACAGAGACGAGCTCGAAGCGGTCGCGACGTCTCAGGAGCACATCTACATGCTCCGCAACTTCGCCTACATCAAGCAAGTGAACGACGACCTTCGAACAGGTACGAGAAGCGGGCTATACTTAATTTTTTTTTAATATTTGGGGTTTTACGTGCCAAAACCACTTTCTGATTATGAGGCACGCCGTAGTGGAGGACTCCGGAAATTTTGACCACCTGGGGTTCTTTAACGTGCACCTAAATCTAAGCACACGGGTGTTTTCGCATTTCGCCCCCATCGAAATGCGGCCGCCGTGGCCGGGATTCGATCCCGCGACCTCGTGCTCAGCAGCCCAACACCATAGCCACTGAGCAACCACGGCGGGTCGGGCTATACTTCGCCAACACTCATTTTCTGCCCACGAAACGTTATTTAGTTCTTCTTGTTGCCACATATTAACAAAACGTTCGTTTTAATGCGCAAGCATTCTCTGACGAGTACCCAGCCCCATCACACGAAAAGCGTAATGCCTTGTATCTACACAAAGTGCGTAATTTGCAATGTTGTGACATTTGATCGCTATTAGAAAATAAATGTAGGTGATTGGCAGCTTTTAAGCGATAAGGAACAATTTAAACAAAAAAAAATTATAAACAGGGAATTCCCATAACGATACATAGGGTTCCTTAGAAAATGGATCGGGAAGCTCGTAGTAGGGGTGGGCCAACTGAAATTTGGGGATGGATCCATTTCATATTTAGGGTCGGATGAACTTGAAATTTGGATGTGGACCTCTTGAAATTTGAGGGTTTTCCAACTTAAAATTTAGGGTAGGCCGAGCTTAAATTTGGATATGGGCCAACTTAAGTTTGCAAGTGGCGCAACTTGAAAATTTGGCGTGGAGCAACTTGAACTTTGCAAGTGGGCCAACGTAAATTGGGGGTGGGCCAACATGAATTGAGGGGCTGGGCCAACTTGAACGGTTGGACCAACCTAAATTTGAGGCTGGGTGAACTTGAAATTTGGGAGTGGCCGAACTGAAATTTGGCGGTATGCTTACGTATACTTAGACAACTCCAGTGGGGTCTCTGCGTTCTTTTCTTGCATAACATAATTGTTAAAGTTATCGCAAAATAGTTGGCGATTTGGTTTGATTCACTTGATAGTGGTCTGTCAATGACTGCATTCTTCTCGTATTTAATGAGCCGTTTAAAGGAGTCTCTAACACCATTTGAGGACTCGGCAGTATCAAAGATACATCTATCTTAGATATTATATAAAGATACTCTTTGTGTAGCTTGAAATTGTATCATAGTACATTTGACCTCACGCGTATGAGTATGTGTATTCTCGACACGTGATACGAGGTATCGTGTACCTTAAGGTGGAAGATACACGCATACAAAATTCATTGAAAGCGAGTCACAACGCAAGAAATAGACGGCAATTAAATTTATTCTAAGAGAGACACTTTGATGGCTAACTCATTTGAATGCGATTAACATTCGTTGCCTACTTCAGGCGCTTTAAGCCTATCTATCTATCTATCTATCTATCTATCTATCTATCTATCTATCTATCTATCTATCTATCTATCTATCTATCCATCTATCTATCTATCTATCTATCTATCTATCTATCTGTCTATCTATCTATCTATCTATCTATCTATCTATCTATCTATCTATCTATCTATCTATCTATCTATCTATCTATCTATCGTCATTCCAACTTCGTGATCTGACTTTCGTCATTCCGTGGTCGTCTCGGCTTCTACGCCTACCTACTAGCAGAAGTTCTGTAATAGCTTGAAGCATGTGGTTGTGGCGGTGATGCCGACGTGGCCTTTTTATCATCGTCATTGCAGCTTTCTCATATGATTGTAGTTACGCCGTCGCCACGTTGTCGTCGTCATACAGTCGCCATTGCAGTCTTCATGCATTTATCACACCACCGTCGTGATGCCGTCGTGGCTGCTCCAGCATCGCCACTTTGTCATCCAACTCTCACCATGCCGTCGTCGTCACGCCATCGTCGGCATGCATGCTCCGTTATTCAATCGCCGTCACGCCATTGTCCTGATGAACTCGTGTCCATTGCACTGTCTTCATACCGCTCTTATGGCGTCGTCATAATTGCGCCGTCGTCATGTAGTCGGCGTTATACGCATTCGTTGCCGTACCATCGTCGTTATACCGTCGAAGTCGTTCCATCGTCGTCATTCTAACTTCCCGGGCAACACAAAAGGGATACATAACTTTTCTTTTCCAACGTTTATCCTATACAAAAACGTCCAAAAGAAGACGCAGAATAGCTTATATTCTAGAAAATGTCGTGTATGTCTAGTCTGATTTTCGCCTCGAATGCATTTTATGGACGGCTTAGATCTGTTGCCCCATAGACGTAACGCTATTGTCATCACGCCATCGTCGTCATCCCATTGTCACTATATCGTCGTCGTACAGTCCTCACGGTGCATTCGTCGTCACATCATCGTGATGCCGTCGCGGTCGTTCCATCGACGTCGTCATCTCTCGTCGCGCCGTCGTCATGAGGCCGCCTAGAAGCGCAGGGCGCTGTTCCTTTGACCCAGCACGAGCCGCGGCAAAGAGTCGCACCCGCGTGTAGCTTGAACGCCGTTGCTAGGCGTCGTTGTTGTTGCTGCCCGTCCAACTCCTACCCACGATGGCCAAGAAATGACTTCTAGATTATTCCAAGTTACAACCACAAATACACTTTCAGGGATGCTATAGTCTATACATGTTGCAATGAAAACAATATTAGTCGGAATAATTATAATAAATCATTCAACAGCAGACTAAAAATGAAGATACAAATTTAAGAGGGCATTCAGTTGCACTCCGTCGGAAATTCCTTTACCTCGGAGCAAACGAGCCTTGTCGTCAAATCCCGAAGTAGAGCCCAGGTAGCACAAAAGAGATACGTAACGTTTTCGTAGCGTTTATCCAAGACGATAAAAACGGGTTAAAGAAGACACGAATGAGAGAACTTCGGCGGGAAAACGTCGTATATCTCTGCTAATGTCCGGCTTAATTACTTTCTTGAGACGATCTAGAACAGGTCTGCAAGACGTATTCGAAAAGCTGGTCTAGAAATAGGATTGGGAAAGACTCAAGTAATCCCTTTGCCAAAGCTATTCGTAACCAATTTCTAAACGTTTTTAGGACGTTATCAAAAAGCTGGTCTAGAAGCGGTCTTGAAAGGTTTACGATCATCTGAAGGTAATTTTCGCGGGTGACGGACGCGATCAGACATCGTTGTTCAAAACACGCGTTTAGTTTCGCCTCCCGCGACTGGCCTATGCCGCGCAGACGTCGTCAGCCGCACCCGTTGGCACGGCCTAGGCCAATCGCGTGAGGTGAAACTGATTGGGCATTTCGAACAACAATCTCCAATCGCACCCCAGATGAGTAGAAGCGTCGGTGTTGTCTGTATCAGCCATGGCGCAGTGCCAAACACTGTTCCCCGCATGGCCGGCGCATCCTCAAGTCGCACGAAAATGAGCCTGTTAGGAATAATGAATCCTTAATACCGCCTTTAGTAAGCTACAATGTTTACAACCACAATGGGAGTGACGTCCTGCAAAGAACAAATGGTCAAGTCTTGGCAGGCGGCCAGATCAAGCCCTTCATGCCAAGAGTGCATGAAATGAGAACATTGTGACAAAGCAAAAACACTTTATTAAAATGTAATGCTTATGCAATGTTCGAACAAACTGTGTGAGAAATGCAAATAGAAGTAAAAGTACATCAATAATGACAAAAGTCGCAGAAAGGATTCGTAATGAACTCGAAAGTGAACATTCACTAGCACATAAACAAAATTCCAAGCACACATACAAAAATGAACAGAAAAACCTGGAGTGTACTAAAGTGTCTAATTTATCATAGTAAAGAGCATATGGTATTAGATGGACTAGAGTTATGCAGAAGTGACATCGGAGCGAATGGAAAAAGTAGACTGAAAAATGAAAGAGCATGAATCGCATGGTAACTGCCTCCAAGCAATGTTACCAATCAGCTAGATGCTTGAAAAGAGCACAAAAAGAAATACCACCGCATACCATCATAAAACAATCCTGTGACAGAAATAAATAAAATGGGAACAATGCAAAATTGGAAATATTGCCTTTAGGATATATCAAAGAAGGTAATGGCGAGAAAAAATAACCATACAAAAAAACAATAAAGTGAAATTAATACAGAATACTTAAACGGGGGATTCAGTGTAACAAGTGAACACTACTGTAGTACAGCGAACGATGAGACAGTAATGCTGCATCTTGCCACTCCAGAACGTGAGAAATGAATATGCAAGCCTCATATTAGAAACTTACATAAACATGGAAATAAACTGGAATGCACTGGAAGCTGCATTTGTGTAACAAAGGAACCAATGGTCACAATAAATAGCAAGTGTTTTATTTAAAAAGGCCTTTACAAGAGGCAAAGTTGTACCTCTCTGGCAAAAACAAAGTTGCAACGAATAACTTGCAAACCAGCAAATACTTTAATTAGCACACTGACATGTCACACTTTGCGCACACCTCCAGTCTTCTAAAGTAAAAAAAAAAGCACTCTGAGTGAGAAAAAGGTTTAACACATGTAGCCCAGAGCAAATTCTTTGCCAGGTCACTCACACTTTCACATCCAAAAACATTTGCCACAAAGTCCAGGCACAGCTCCACTGATGCTTACCAATTCACCCCCACTTTCACGTCCAAAAATATTTGGCACACAGTCCAGGCAGAGCTTCATAGATAAACAGCTTGAGAGCACCCTACTGATTATTGTGCAGTCCCGCTGCTGGAAATAGAACTGCCACACATGCTGGTAGTGGTTTCAATGTAGACACACTAGCTGCCCTGGACAGGTATGCTCAGATATCTGCACTGGTGCTCCATTTTGACGAAGTAGACACATTGATGCACTACGCTGGTAATTGAAATGTTTCGAATGCACTAGTATTGGCTTCACCAGAAAGACTTGCCCACATACCACCACTGGCATATATATGCACTTGTTCTTCACTCAGTAGCATTGAACTTAAAAGTGTTCCCTATGTGGGAGCCATGTGGAAAACCGGTGTCACACGACCACTCTCGATCACGATCAAGCCCGATCCGGATCAAAATTATCGATGCGACTGCCTCACTCTCGTAGCTCGCGCAAATGAGCCAATCACGACCGAGAAATTCGATTTGTAATGGACTGGATAGCGGTTAAAAGAGCCCCGTGTGAAACCGGTATGAAATAATGCACAGACGTACGCTAGGAATATTGTGTTGCACAAGGACAAAGAACTGCGACATGCCCTGTTGTGCGAAGCGCGCGAACAGAACACATGTACATATATAAAAAAAAACTGCGAGAGCGCTTCGCGAACTCCATGCGAACACATGGCACCCGCACGAACTCGGCAGGCCGCCGACTATGTAAAGCGCGAAGGGCGCAGAGCGTACATTCTGACACATGTCCCAAACTGCAAACAATCGTACTACCTAAAACATGCAAGTTATTTTATACCAAGGGCATACTCGACTCACGTATGCAGTATCCACAAGCGAGTTATGCAGCGTACATGCTGTATCCATTCGCCAAATAGTAAAATTGATAACAAGCACAAAGCTACAAGGGACTCAATACATTACTACCATTTGAGGCGTCAAATAAAATCGAATTTGGCCGTTTCATATATTGGACACAATATATGGACACACGTGGTACCCGGTAAGACCATGAAATACCCATCACGCGGGTAAAGGGGGCGAAAACACAATCGAGAACCTGAAGCGCAAACGATAAAAGCACAGTATGGTGAACGCAAAATTCTGTCAGTGCGCTGTAGCGCGAGGGAAGAAAATAGGGCGAGCACTTGACCTCACCTTTTGGGATACCGCACTAGTACTGAATCATTAAAAAAAAGAGCCTGTTTAAACCAGTCCTCTTGTGTGCAACACTCTTGCTAAACGGGAGACTAAAATACCACGATGACGGCTCTATTGCGTAGATGGGCAAGGTGCGCACAGACAAATTTTGCCGCCTTTCTTCGCGTTCTGCAAAATGCTTTCTTGTTAGGATCACGCATAGCGGCCGATCCCGACGCTAGGGACACACAGGCACGATTTCGTCCCTCTAACTTTCGTCCTTATACTGCCCTTAACGCCTTAATTACAGCGTCAGTGAAAAGGCGCCTCACATAACATGACAATGAACTTGAAGAGCTGATTAGTGCCCTCCACTCGGCGCCCTCCAATTGAAAACACTAATGATTTCCAAATTAAAACTACACAAACAGATCTCACAACCCAAACTAATCACAGAATGTCGTTTTTTTTGGCGGCAAAACACTGCAACACTTACATGACAAAGGGCAGCGGCAGCACACTCAGAACAGTCGCAAACAGACCATAGTGCCATGCGAGTGCGATAACGCAACTATGCCCGGCTTCACGTATAACGTGGCCGCCTTGGTCACATAACTGAAAACACTACTGATTTCCAAATTAAAACCACACAAACATATCGCACAACTCGAACTAATCACACAATATCGTTTTCTTGACAGCAAAACACTGCAACACTTACATAGCAAACGGCAGCGGCAGCACATTCAGAACAGCCGCAAACACAACACAGCGAAATGCGAGTGCGGTGACACAACTATGCCCGGCTCGCCCGCCCGCCCGGCATGCTCATGCATGCTACCCGGCGTCACGAATCACGTGGCCATCTTGGTCACATGATTTGACGACGGTATCGCCACCTTGCGCAAGGTTGGATCGCGTTGATGCGTTGTTGAATATTGTCGAAGCCGCTAAAGAGGCTGACGCGCCGTGGCGTGGCGCCTTAGTGCGCGCGTCTTGTGTGTCGTGCGCATTGCGCTTTTGTACTTCTCGACCCGCGAATCATGTTGCGCAGAGCCAGACGCCGCGCGCTCTTCCGTTGTTTGTCGCCACTCCACCTGCAGCAAGAGTGGCGAGCTGGAAGTTGCCACTGGGCGTTCCGCAAGGCCTTTCAGTTTCCTCTCTCATTTCGGACGCTTTCCGCTTTCAGTGCCGCGTCACTGTGGTTACAGCACGATAAAAAACAACTGCCGCTTCTACATAAGTGCGATCACACCACGCTCTGCGCCCAAGCGTGGCGAGCCGATAACGACGAGTTTCAGAAATATTAAAGCGAATAGCTTTCGGTCTCTTCTCCGTCAGATCTTTTCGTAGTTCAGTTGTCGGTGGTAGGTCGCCGGACTGTTGATTTTCAAGAAAAACGCACGCGCGTTCGTTCGTTCGCTCTCCCGCTAACTATATTTCGCTCGCTTTCTCTCGCGTTCTTTTGTTCGCTCGCTCGCTCAGTCTAATCGCTTGCATTAACAATCATCGACGATGGTTTTTGCAAACTTTTTTTATGTACGTTGTGCTCACAGTATAGAATTCGCTGCCACACTTCCTACGAAGCACCGTTACTAGAAACGACTGTACCGATGTGTCCCTCCGTTGGCACCAAAAGTGAAGTCGCTTATTAACTCGATACCTTTATTTATGCTGCATGTGACTTTCATGATTTAGCGCTCTGGAGCCAAGCTCCAAGTTGTTCATGGGTCCCAGGGGAAAGCGCATTATTTGATGAATAATGCACGCGTACTGTATTGCATATGCATATCAGCTAAAATTTCATATGGAGGTAAACATGTGCACATACACATACACGCATTATATATATATATATATATATATATATATATATATATATATATATATATATATATATATATATATGTATATGTATATATATATATATATATATATATATATATAATGTTTAACTGCATACGTACTTATGCAAAGCATTGTGAACTTGTACATGCCAGAATAGTGAAAACCTTCACTGCGTTCTCTTCCTTATATTACACAAGGAGGAAATAAAATGAAGCTACTGTTTATAACCAAACCGCAGTTTTCACTATTCAAACGATTGGGCACAAAATATTACCTTTGTACGCACGAAAACTGTGCAGCCCTCGTTCCTCAGCAGTAAAAAAAAAAATTTAGTTCCGCGGTAACGTATTCACATCCCTGCATTGTGAATAAGAGGAAACGCTGCCTTGTCCAGCGAGAATTTTGAAGCATTTGCATGCGACGCTTCTCATTTTCCAGGAGCTCATTGTCACATTTAGTGATGATACCTTTGATATGCAAAACACACTGGAAGGAACCGGGTAGTCATACAGATCTTTCTTCCTGCTGAAGGCTCGGCCGACTACCATTGCCGTAAGGGCGACTTCGATGTTTCTGTACTCACGCTCCACTTCCTCCTGGCCCAAAACACTTCCTTTTGGGTTGCCAACTTCATTTGCAATCCTTCGTCTCTTCTGACGTTAGGTTAACACCACTAAAGAATTTCTTTTTCTTGCCGCACTCATTCTAATGTAGGTCGAATAGAGGAGCAATTGACACGACGAGTGCTGTTTGACAAGCGAGGAATTCTCCCGCCAAAAACGGCGCTTTCGGAAATGTACCCGGTACGCTTGATAACTAAAGAGATAGAGATAGTCATGTGAAGCCGTTTTCAAAACGTATTCACCCCTCGTTTTTAAGCTGCGTGGCTTCCAACGTTATCAAAACGTATTCATCCCTCGTTTTTAAGCTATCTTGTTTGGAACGTCTTTGATGCGTCGATTTTGGTCAAAAATCCGTTTCAGACGTTGAATCCCTTAATACGACGTTTTCAAGACTTTGTGTGCTACCTGGGAGGCCTCTAAAGAAAGAGTCCAAGTGGTATGCTAAACGTTGTCTTTGCTGACGAAGCTTCGTGCTTTGGGTGAAACTGCCCTTTTTTTTTTGCAGAATAAAAATTCGTTGCAAATGTAACTGAGGCCCTAGACCATGATGTAATGACGTCTTCGCAAGTAAACAAGAGCATAATGCAGATGAATCTTGAGTAAAAAAGTGGATCGGAAGGAGACATAGGAAGTCTTCAGTGTGGCAGAATGCACAATGGGATGCGAATTTCAAATACCTCTCAATTGGGACAGAAAAGAAGTTTGGTCGAACAGATATAGTAAACATAGCACCTATTGTACATAACGCGACCGCCAGTAAATTGCGATTCCGTTAGCTTCAGAATTAAGCACAAAGAGGGCCGTTTTGCTTGAGTTGAGTCTGATGGCACTTGCTTTAGACCAGTGATGCAGAATCTGTAATTCCTGGTTAACTTTGTCGATTACAGCTTTCCTCTTCACAACCTTTATGGAGTAGATTATACAGCATCAGCTGCATAGTTCAGGTCGAGTGAGATGTAACTGCGAAAGCACGTAATCAATATATAGTAAGAAGAGCGTACGTCTAAGAACAATGTCCTAACTTATAACATTACCACCAGACCACACAATTTCGACACTAACTCTCGAGAAGGGCGTTCCATGCAAGGGACGACGAGGCCGTCATCCGTACACTTAAGGAGGGTGACCATCGCCGCCGTAGGGAGACGACGCGTTCTTTTGTGCTCGTGGTTCGAGCCCCGCGAGATGCGCGGCACGGCGATGGCACACAGTGATGCGTCGTCATGAAGAGGACGCAATAGGTGCCATAAAGATATAATTTAGCTTTTACAATATCCCGATGCCCTGAATCAAGTGGCATTTTCCACAGTCTGCTATAGAACTTAACGACAAAAAACTCGCATTTCGCCTTAAAGCTGATGCATCGATAGCGCTAGCAAATTAGCAGACAGCCATGCGAAGTAAGAATAGTACTTTGATCGGCCGTATCAACCTGTAAACATTCGCGTGCTAACTAAATCAACAAGCATGGTGTCACCCACGCACAAGCAAATATCAATACATCTGACTTGACGACCGCGGAAACGCATTGAGAACGCTGGCGTGAGGAAACGCGGCAGCAGCAGTGAGAGAAGTGACATTCGTGCTGTCCAACGCATCAGCGAAAAGTGAGCGCCAAGAACACACAGCACGCACAAAACTACGAGCCGCCGATGCACCTAGACGTGACTACACTTTAACCCCAACACACATCGCCTTCAAGATACGGCCGCGCGACCGCTTGCATCCGCCGCATAAGCAGTTGCAGCAGGAGCCTCCCTCTCCTTCCCCCGGTGCCTCCCGGCGTTGAGGGACTCGAGCGAGCATTCGTGCTTTAGCGCGGCCGGGACCGCGATCGCCTCTACCGCGCCTTCGCCCCGGGAATTTATACGAAACCTCGCGGCGACGCCGCCGGTAAGAATGCGCTTGGAGTGTCCATATAATTGCTATCACAATAAAATAAGTACTGCGGTTTTCACGTGCCAAAAGCACGATCTGGTTATAATACACGCCGTACATTGCAGACTCCGGAATCATTTCGAGTTCCTCGGGTTCATTGGGTGCACCCAATGCACGGTATAACGGATGAAAATCACTGCTTCGAATAACCCAGCATAAATAAATTCCCCTGTAAAGTCTTCGAATGTTGATTATGAGGTACTAGTGGCAACCCCTTCGCTGAAGCCAAATTGGTGACGTAAAAGAATGCCTAGTTTTAATGCGATTAGCATTCTCAGCTTACTAGTCCCCCTTTGTGTGCTGCTTTGTAACCACTATCGCGTGATTCTTCGAAAAAATACGGCATATCTTGGGATTCGTTAAGAGCACGGTTCCGTCAGCATAAATTAAGGACGATATTTTACCAATTACATCACGTGTGCGCGCCTAGAAATCTCACGTAACACACTTTCACTCGAGCGAGTCAGCGCGTTGAGACGCAACAGGCACGTGAGTGGTGTCGCAAGACTACATTTAAATTGAGAAAGCACACTTTTAGCTGACAATGCAAATTAATGTTTTGCGCGTGAGAAAAGAGCCTATGCAATTGCGCCTTGGCCCGAATTCCACAGTCCCAGCTGGTAAATACTGCAGCTGCGGTTGGAAGGTCGCGTAATTTCCATAGTGCAGCTGCACATGCTGTGGATTGTGGCGCATACACGTATTGCTGCGATTCACATCAGGCTTCCTCCACTGCAAATTGTCAATCACGGTGTCTTAAGTAAAAAGCGACTTGTCGCTACGTTGTTTCAATGTTAATAGCATTACCATAGACAATCATCGTGTTCTACCGCGATTCGGTGAATGTTCACCTGACTGTTGTACGCTGCTATCGTTCGGCAGACATTCGTGAGAGCCAGTGGGATGGTGTCGCCGTCCAGGAGTGCCTCCGCGAGAGCGGCCAGTGCGACTCCAACGCCATCTGTGCGTGCGGTGCCCAAGGAGGAACCCACCGCTGCGTCTGCAAGCCGGGCTACGAAGGAGGTGGCACAGTGGGCAACTGCCAGCGTGAGTAGCGACGCGTGCGAATTCTCCGAGCAATACTCACGACGCATAACTTTGTTTAGGCTAGCAAGGCAATTCTTCAAGGCTTGATTTCATGGGTTTGTCAGCAGCGAGGCATAATGAAGGGCAGAATCTCCCTTGTAATACGAGGCATTCTTGCCGAGTTTAACCTGCTTTTCTATAACGAAAGATCTCGACAACTGCCTGACCCTTTTCTCAATTGGGTCGATCTAGAATAGAGCGCAGACTAAATGCGTGGGCCGTTCCCATGAGTATGAGCCACTGGGTCTATCTCTCTCCCTCCCTCTCTCTGTACATATATATATATATATATATATATATATATATATTGTAAGCACTATTAACGTACTTCGTCGTTTTCATTTGTACATAGCCATCATCATCTTCCCTGTTCTTCGTCTTCTTCGCGCGTGAGCTGGGGCGTTGCCTTTTTGTGGAATAAACAGCGCTCGACAACTTGATCGGTCTCGGTATTATAAAGTGGTGGAGGTACGTCAAGATCCCGACGTCCTCTCGCGTTCCCGTTCTCCCTGGAGCTCCGTTCCGGTCGCCGCCTGCCCCCAGCTACCCCTACAACAATGGACACTTCCAACCCCGGCCCTTCCGGCGCCTCAAACCCTACCACACAGACGACCCCACCTGCGGCGCCCTCTTGGACTGTGACGAGCCCTCAGCGCGATCCCCCTGTCTTTGCGGGACTCCGCGGTGATGACGTAGACGATTGGATCGACCACTACGACCGCGTGAGTTCTTGCAACAAGTGGAGCGACACCCAGAAATTGAGGCACGTCGCCTTCTACTTGACCGGTGTTGCAAAGACGTGGTATTTCAACCACGAATCCGACATCGCGGATTGGTCCACGTTTACCTCGAAGCTGCGGCAAATCTTCGCTTCCTCGTCTGGCCGTGCAGAAGTCGCCAAACAAAAGCTGGGAACGCGCCGCCAACTTCCCCAAGAGTCTTACACCTCATACATAGAGGACGTCTTGGCTCTGTGCCGCCGTGCGAATCCTAGCATGACGGAAGCCGAACGCGTTCGCCACATCTTAAAAGGCATTGGGCCTGTCGCGTTCAACGCCTTAATCGTGCAAAATCCGGCTTCTGTCCAAGACATCACTTCAACGTGTCAACGCCTCGACGAGCTGCAATCTATTCGTCTTCCACATGACAGCAGCGATCCTCAAGTTCCTCATTCTCCAGATCTACGTGCTCTTATCCGCACCATCATCCGCGAGGAGCTTCAACTACAAGACCTAAAGCGTCCCCCTGCTGCCTGCGCACCAACCCCCACCTTCGACTTGCGCGAGGTCGTAAAGCAGGAGTTGACGGCGATGACTACACCCACGACGCATCTTGCTCCGGTAGCGCGCTCCACACCTACCTACGCGGATGTTGTTTCGCTACCCAACCCTACCGTGACTTCCGTGCCTACTGGCGTTTCCTATGACCATTTGGCTTCGATGGGAACCAGAGCACTTGCTGCGCCATCGTACCCTCAGTGGCGTCCACCTCGTCCGGTTTGTTTTTACTGTGGCATACGCGGCCATATATCTCGCTTCTGCCGCCGGCGCCAGCAGGATGAAAGGCGAGGCTATGCTGAGCACGAAAGAGACCGCACTCGCCGATCAGACGACTACTATCCCGGACCGCACTCGTTACCGCACTCGTTCCCTCAACAGCGTTCTCCGTCTCCACCAGCTGCTCCCAGTCTGCCTCATAGTTCCCGTTCGGGCAGACGTCGTTCTCCATCCCCTTACCGGCGCTCTACATCACCGCTTCGTCCCACTTCCCATTTTGTCGACCAGCACTCGGAAAACTAACTGTTGCAGTTTTTGGAGGGGAAACTGCTTCTTATCGGTCTTCAAAAATTCCTCCTGTTCGCCCCGCCAACATGCTTTCTGTGACTGTCGAAGGTGTTCCCGCGTCAGCTCTCCTCGATACTGGTGCCGCCGTTTCTGTTCTTCGGAGTGATCTGTGTTCCCGGCTCCGTAAAGTAAAAACGCCTTATCTTGGACCTATTTTGCGCGGTGCTAATAATGCATTCATTCACCCTGACGGACAGTGTACTGCTCGTGTTCTCATCGACGGCATACGCCACCACATCGAATTTATCATCCTTCCAACGTGTATCCATGAACTTATACTTGGTTGGGACTTCCTACATTCTGCTTCAGCCGTCATTTCATGTAGAGAGGAAGTTGTCCAGATCACGGATACAGAGTTTGAACCTGTTGCGGACTCATCACTTTCATGCGTGAACTTGGCCATCGCTGCAGACTACGTTCTGCGTCCTGGTCACGAAGACGTTGTAGCCGTAACATCCCCTCAGATCGCCGACGGAGATGCCCTAGTCGCCCCTTCTTCCCGCTGTACTTCTCGCGGAATTCTCATTGCCACCTGTCTCGTCCGGTTTTCACGCGGCCGCGCCCTTCTGTCTGCTTGCAACACGACCCCAGATCCTGTGATGCTGCCCAAAGGGATGACTGTGGCAACCCTCGCCGACACTCAACCTATCTCTCTAGTCACGCTTTGCCCTTCTTCATCGCCAGCACCAACCTCAGGTTTGGATGATTCTTTCCCTCCTCCAGCCGTTCTTGGTTCTGACCTAACAGCCGCGCAGTCCGAAGCCTTAATGGTGGTCTTGGCAAAACACAAAGCCTGTTTCGATAGCTGTTCCCCTGTGTTGAGCCAAACTCCTGCGGCTACACACCGCATTGAAACCGATGGTTCCGCTATAATACGACGACGCCCCTATCGTGTATCGCCGTCCGAACGAAAGGTCATTGAACAACAGGTCGCTGACATGCTTGCGCGGAAGATAATACGACCTTCATCTAGCCCATGGGCGTCTCCCGTGGTCCTGGTAAAGAAAAAAGATGGCTCAGTTCGCTTTTGCGTGGATTATCGAGCGCTCAATAAGATCACACGCAAGGACGTATATCCAATACCTAGAATTGACGACGCTTTGGACACACTACAAGGGGCGGAGTATTTCTCAAGCCTTGATCTTCGATCAGGATATTGGCAAATTCCGATGAACGAGACTGACAAAGAAAAGACCGCATTCGCTCCACCGGATGGCCTTTATGAATTTAACGTGATGCCTTTTGGCCTTTGTAATGCTCCTGCCACATTTGAGCGCATGATAGACAACGTACTTCGTGGTCTAAAATGGAAGACATGCCTCTGTTATCTGGACGATATTGTCATCTTTTCGTCTGACTTCAGCCAACATCTTCATCGATTAGACGAAGTTCTCAAGTGCCTTGCGAATGCTGGTCTCCAGATCAATACAAAAAAATGCAAATTTGCAAGCAAAACAATAAAAGTGTTGGGTCACGTCGTCTCAAAAGATGGCATCCAGCCTGACCCCGAAAAGATTAGTGCCGTTCTTCAGTTTCCTCGCCCCCAGCAACAGAAAGATCTACGTAGTTTCCTCGGCTTGGCGTCATATTTTCGTAGGTTTATACGCAACTTCGCAGCAATAGCAGCTCCTCTACACAAGCTGCTGGTTACCGGTGCCTCTTTCACGTGGACTAGCGACTGCGAGTCGGCTTTTCAAGCTCTTAAGCGGCATCTTACTTCTGGACCAGTGCTTCGCCACTTCGATAATCGTGCCCCCACCATACTCCATACTGACGCAAGCGCACAAGGTATTGGCGCAGTACTTCTGCAACGTAATACAGCATCTAAAGAGCAAGTCATAGCATATGCCAGCCGAACACTTTCTCCAGCTGAGCGGAACTACACCATAACAGAGCAAGAGTGCCTGGCTATCGTTTGGTCGATTCAGAAATTTCGCCCATACCTTTACGGCCGCCACTTCACCATCGTCACCGACCATCATGCTCTGTGTTGGCTGTCATCAATGAAAAACATGTCAGGACGCTTAGGACGCTGGATACTCCGCTTGCAGGAATATGACTTCACTATAACATACAAGTCTGGAAAACACCATCATGATGCAGACGCATTGTCTCGCTGCCCACTCTCACTCTCTCCAGGTAACGCGCAGTCGCCTTCCCAACCACGTCGTTCCGATGCTACGCCTGCCTCTCACCAACTCTCGATAACGCCCCTGGACCAAGTTACGCTTTCATCACGCTCTGATTTCGTCTCGCTTCAGCGGGCCGACTCCTACTGTCGAGCTCTCATGGATCGCCTTAGTGGGTTCGCCGAACCACCCAACAGCCGCTTGCGACGCCAACTTCGACAATTCCGCCTTCAAGGTGGCGTGCTACACCGCTACGTTTACCACCCAACAGGTCACCGGTGGGTCCCAGTTCTACCTCGCTGCCTTCGTTTGCGGGTATTAGAGGCACTTCACGACGATGTATCGGCTGGCCACTTAGGCTTCCACAAGACTTACGACCGCATAAAGACCCGCTGCTTCTGGCCTGGCCTATCCTCAACGGTGGCCAAATACATTGCCTCTTGTGCGTCATGTCAGCACCGCAAACGCTCGACATCCCCTCCTGCCGGTTTACTACAACCTCTCCCTTGCCCAGACGCACCTTTTGAATTTGTTGGCATTGATTTATATGGTCCCTTGCCGTTGACACCCTCCGGTCACCGTTGGATTGTCACTTCGGTCGACCATTTAACAAGATATGCCGAGACTGCCCCTCTGCGATCCGGCACCGCTTCTGAGGTCGCCGACTTTTTCTTGCGCGCCATCGTCTTGCGCCATGGGGCTCCTCGCGTTCTTCTCAGTGACCGTGGCAAGGCGTTCATTTCACAAGTTCTCGAGGAAGTTCTTCGAGCCACTAATACCGTCCACAAAGCTACTTCTACTTATCATCCGCAAACCAATGGCCTTACTGAGCGCTTCCACCGTACGCTGTCTGACATGATTTCCATGTACATCCGTCCTGACCACACTGACTGGGATAAAATTCTTCCTTTTGTGACATTCGCATATAATACTGCTATTCAACGGACTACCGGCTACAGCCCTTTCTTCCTTGTGTATGGACGATCTCCTTCCACCATATTCGACAGAGAACTATTTTTCGCACCTTCTTCGCCTAACGCGTCGCTTCCAGAAGATTTTGCTGCCCGAGTTGCACATTGCCGTCAAATCGCCCGGAAAAGCACAGAAGCTACCCAAGCTGAGCGCAAGCGTTACTGCGACAACAAACGCCGTGACCTACGTTTTCACCCTGGAGACCAAGTCCTGCTTTGGACTCCACTCCGCACCCCAGGCCTCTGTGAGAAGTTCCTTCCACGCTACATTGGCCCATACACCGTTGTGCAGCAAACATCTGCAGTGAACTATCTCGTCCGCCCAGTACACTCCGTCACTGACCGGCGCCGCCGGAATGCCGAAATTGTTCACGTCTCGCGGATGAAGCCCTTCACTCCCCGTTTAGATAATCTCTAATCTGCGGCCAGGCTGGCCGCTTCCATGACGGGGGGAAGTTAGTGTAAGCACTATTAACGTACTTCGTCGTTTTCATTTGTACATAGCCATCATCATCTTCCCTGTTCTTCGTCTTCTTCGCGCGTGAGCTGGGGCGTTGCCTTTTTGTGGAATAAACAGCGCTCGACAACTTGATCGGTCTCGGTATTATAATATATATATATATATATATATATATATATATATATATATATATATATATATATATATATATATATATATATTGTCACAGTCGGTAACGTGTGAAGAAGAGGACTATGATGGTGGTCTGAGAGACGACGAGGAAGAGGGTAGTTTATTTAACGCTGCTCTATGCTTGTTGGCTGTTGGAATCTCAGCGCTGACACCCGTTGTTGCACCTGGGTCACAAGCCCCAAGGATAGCGTTGGCCTGGCGGCCTGGGGCACAACTGGAAGCATCCGAAGGTCCCGTCAAAGCATGAGTCGACTGGTAACAGAACAACTTGTTTATTCTAGCATCGCAAAAGAGCGGGCGGTCAGGTCGACCGAAGTGGAGAGACGGGAGAGCACGTTACTCAACAGAAGAAATCGGAGCCTCTCCTGGCGTCCGGGGGCAGCTGTTTTTATACTCTCGCAGTTGAGGGCAAGAAGGAACGCCTCGGGATGAGGCCACGTGATGGCGACGCTCGGGCACGTTGAGACGAGTAGGTGACGCATCCGCCGGGCCGGCGCCGTCAGACCTCCTCGCTTCACAGTTGGGGGAGATCCTCTCCCCGGCTGCCGCGCTTTGACAAGCGTGGGCACCAACATGCACACACACACGCACACACGAAGACACGTGGCATTGGAACATGCCTGGACGCGCTTGGCGGGGAGGCGTAGCAGCGGCGCCGAACGGGCCAAAATGTCCGCAGCTTTGAACGAAGCCCCGGCGTCCGTTGCATCCGCGCCGGCTATACCGCGCGTTGTAGGCGAAACGTAACAGACCGCCCCGCCGGGGGAAGGAGATCCCGATGGTCAGGGGACTGCATCCGCTGTCCGGAGGGATGTCGCTCGATGATGCTCATAACCGAAGTCGGGCGTCCTTCGGCGTTTCTTGAGCGCAGCGCACAGAGAAGGCCTCGTTCTCTCGTTCAGGTTCACACAGGACACTGCAAAGTGACTTCGGGAGAGTTGACATTTTTGTTCTCGTTCCCGGCAAGCGGTAGAACTACGCCGAAACTCAACCGCTCAGTCAGCAAGCACGAAACAACCCTCACCAAGTCCTGCCAGGCTCTTTCCCCTTTTATACCACTGCCTAGTTCCTTACAGTAGTCTAGCAGCACTCAGAACGCGTCCACAAATTGGAAAATTGCACTAGAAAGCACGTCATCACTTTGAAACACTAAACAAAAGCAATATGTTAAAAATCCTGCCTCAGGAAGAAAAACATCAGTAACAATCAACTCTGAGGCTGATTCCTACGTTAGGGGCTTCGACTTAAGCCATCGGCGTTACCGTTGAGACTCCCCTTTTTGTAACGCACCTCAAAGGAATATTGCTGCAAAGCGAGGCTCCAGCGCAGGAGGCGGCCATTTGTGAAAGAGATTGTCTGCAGCCATTGGAGAGGGCAGTGATCCGTCTCGAAGCATGCGAAGCGGAGATCGCAGCGAGCGACCGTACACTAGCTCAACCGGCGAAAACCCCGTAGCCGCATGCGGCGCGGTCTTTAATGCAAACATCACTCCAGGCACACACAGCTCCCAGTCAGTTGGTTGTTCAAACCACAATGCTCTCAACACGCGCTTCATGACGGAGTGGAGCTTCTCAACGAAATTCGACTGTGGGTGGTACACTGAGCTGTGTAACAGCTTTACCCCACACCTTTCGAGAACAGTTGTCGTCAAAGCGCTAGTAAACACTGTGCCCTGATCTGATTGGATTTCCGCAGGAAAACCAACTCGCGCAAATATAGACAGTAGTGCATTGACTATCTCAACTGAGCTGAGTTCTTTAAGCGGCACTGCTTCAGGGAACTTTGTCGCTGGGCAGATCACAGTCAAAATGTGTCTGTACCCCGTGGTTGTTACCGGCAGAGGCCCCACTGTATCAATAACGAGCCGTCTAAAAGGCTCCGTAATGATAGGTACCAATTTCAACGGCGCCCTCGATTTGTCCCCTGGTTTGCCCACCCGCTGACAGGTGTCACATGTCCTCACAAAGTGGTCTGCGTCCCGAAAACACCCTGGCCAATAGTACTCTTGCAAGAGACGGTCCTTAGTTTTCTTAACTCCTAGGTGTCCGGACCACGAACCCCCGTGCGACAAGCGCAACAGATCCTGACGGTAGCACTGAGGCACGATCAGCTGATCGAACTCCACTCCCCTGCGGTCTAGATACTTCCGGTACAGGACCCCACCTCTTTCCACAAAGCGAGCATTTTTCTTGGCGATACCTTCCTTGACAATGCAGCGTATGTTTTCTAGGCTGCCATCCTTTTTTTGCTCGGCTATCAAAGCCGCCCTGCTTACTTTTAGCAACCTATTAAGTCCGTCTGACGTAGGCGCGATGAGCAAATCTGCAGATAGCTCTTCTACTTTCCCGCATCGGTAATTTCCTCTCCAGTATCTGGTGCCTTTAACGTTACAGGCTCAAATTTATTCAGTTCGGGCGTGCTCTGAATATCAGCTTGCTGCGCCTCTGACCCTTTTTCATTGTTCGACAACGTCGGCCCCGCAACTACCGCCTTTGCAGCGAGCTCCCGAACCTTCGATCTGGTTAAGGCCTGAACGCTAGCCTCACCAAACAAAAGCCCCTTCTCGCGCAGGAGGTGATCGGACCTGTTCGAAAATAGGTACGGGTACTGGGGGGGGGCAGCATAGATGACACTGCGGCCTCCGTCTCAAGCGCTCCGAAAGGTCCTTCAATAAGCACTTTTGCTACGGGCAGACACACGCTGTGAGCTTCCACGGCTTGCTTGATCCATGCGCACTCGCCCGTGAACATATCGGGTTCTACGTAGGAGGGGTGAACTACATCCATCGTAGCTGCGGAATCGCGAAGCACTCGGCACTCTTTCCCGTTCACGAGGAGGTCTCGCATGTAAGGCTCGAGAAGCTTCATGTTCTCGTCAGTGCTGCATAATGACAAAAGCACGACTTTTGTTTTTGTTTCCGGACACTGCGCCGAAAAGTGACCCGGCTTCTGGCACGTATAACACACGCGCGCTTGCCTCGTCTCGAACCGCTTTCTGCGTTCGGCTTCGGCTGCCGCCGTCTCCTTAGCTTCGGTCGGACTGCTTTCACTCGCATCCGCACTACGTGTGTTCCCCTTTGCTCTCATGGGTGTGAACTTCGGCCTCTCAAACTTGGAGCCAATTTCACCCTTTTGACCGTCCTTAGCTACGCGAGCCCGACGCGTCACAAACTCCTCGGCTAGCTCAGCGGCTCTAGCCACCGTACTGACGTCTGGCCTATCCAAGACCCAGTACCGCACGTTCTCAGGTAACCGACTATAAAACTGTTCCAGCCCGAAACACTGCAGAACTTTCTCGTGGTCACCAAAGGCTTTCTCTTCTTTGAGCCACTCCTGCATGTTTGACATTAGCCTGTAGGCAAACTCTGTATATGACTCACTTCTGCCTTTCTCATTTTCCCGAAACTTTCGACGGAACGCCTCCGCTGACAGCCTGTACTTTTTTAGCAGACTCGAGTTCACTTTGTCGAAATCCTCTGCCTCCTCTCTCTTCAAGCGAGCGACTACGTCGGCCGCCTCGCCGGGTAACAAAGTGAGCAAGCGCTGTGGCCACGTTTCCCGAGAGAACCCCTGCTTCTCGCACGTTCGCTCAAAGTTAACCAGGAACAAACCAATGTCCTCTCCAAGCTTAAACGGCCGCATCAGGTCAGTCATTTTGAACAATACTCGTTCTCCTGCACCGTGTGCCTGACTTCCATTACGAGCGCGTTCCATCTCTATCTCGAGACGCTTCATTTCCAAAGCGTGTTGACGGTCGCGCTCTTTTTCTTTCTCTTGTTGCTCTCGCTCTTTCTGTTCTTTAAGTTCGCGCTCCTGTCTTTTTGCCGTCTCCCTTTCCTCAATGGTCTCAAGGCATTCCGACAGCTCGTCATCCTCAGCCTCTAACTCAAGAATAGCCCTTAGCAGTTCTGGTTTTCTGAGTTTGTCTGAGACATCCAGACCCAACTCTCTTGCAAGCTCCAGCAATTTCGGTTTGCGCAACGACTTCCAATCCATGGCTACTCTGAATGCTGCTTTCTCTACTGCCTACTATTGTCTTGCCGCAAACTAACCCGGCAGCAACGACAACCACAATTACCAGCTCTGTTTCTGACACTAACAAAAGCCTGACAAAAAGAAGAAGAAAGTCCCGCACTCACCAAACCTCGCAGCCAAGAATTCAGCGCAGTCGTTCCGCTGCAGGCAACCAGTCATCACACAGGGCTCGTTGCACTGCTCCCGGATGGTCGTTGTGCTGCTCAGCATACAGTCAACTGCATATCTTCGCTGCTGGCCTCCGTTGTCGCGATCTCACCGCTGGCAGACAGTTGTTGGAATCTCAGCGCTGACACCCGTTGTTGCACCTGGGTCGCAAGCCCCAAGGGTAGCGTTGGCCTGGCGGCCTGGGGCACAACTGGAAGCATCCGAAGGTCCCGGCAAAGCATGAGTCGACTGGTAACAGAACAACTTGTTTATTCTAGCATCGCAAAAGAGCGGGCGGTCAGGTCGACCGAAGTGGAGAGACGGGAGAGCACGTTACTCAACAGAAGAAATCGGAGCCTCTCCTGGCGTCCGGGGGCAGCTGCTTTTATACTCTCGCAGTTGAGGGCAAGAAGGAACGCCTCGGGATGAGGCCACGTGATGGCGGCGCTCGGGCACGTTGAGACGAGTAGGTGACGCATCCGCCGGGCCGGCGCCGGTCAGACCTCCTCGCTTCACAGTTGGGGGAGCTCCTCTCCCCGGCTGCCGCGCTTTGACAAGCGTGGGCACCAACATGCACACACACACGCACACACGAAGACACGTGGCATTGGAACATGCCTGGACGCGCTTGGCGGGGAGGCGTAGCAGCGGCGCCGAACGGGCCAAAATGTCCGCCGCTTTGAGCGAAGCCCCGGCGTCCGTTCCATCCGCGCCGGCTATACCGCGCGTTGTAGGCGAAACGTAACATGGCCCAGCCATTAAAAGCCACCTCTAAATAGACGCACGCTTCTTCCTTTCTGTAACATCACTGGTGGAGGTGCGGGGTAATCACTTGCGCAAGACGGAGCTCCGCAGCAGACGTAACCTGGCCACCATGTCATCCGAAGAAGTGAGTTCAACCACGGCCCCGTCGTCGCCACCGACGGTCATCCTGGCCCAGCCTCGCGACTCTGGCATGGTTTCCCGGATCGACAACGTTGACGTCGATGACTGGTTGCAGAATTACGAACGGGTCAGCGCACACAACAGGTGGGACAACACGCTTATGCTGGCCAATATAATATTCTACCTCAAGAAAACGGCACGGGTCTGGTTCGAAACACACGAAGAGATTACGAGTTGGATGCCAGACTAGCACAAGAGCACCTGGTTCGTAATGCACGTCGTGATGCCGCTGGTCGTAACGGCACTTCTGGCGTGTCTGTGAAGCAGAAAGGCGAATGCGGGCAATCTGGCGTGCTTGGGTCGCTGTGGTTATGACATCCCGAGTGTACTCTGTCGGCGAGTCGCGCGTGGTCGAGAGGAGTGTCTCGGAAGGCAAAGTTGGCTCAGGGCCGTAGAGGAGGTAGAAGGGGGAATAGCCTGCTGTGTCGTGGCGCGAGGAATTGTAGGCGAACGTGACAAATGGTAGAGCAATGTCCCAGTCGCGATGATCGGAGGAAATATACATTGCTAGCATGTCAGTTAATGTGCGGTTCAGGCGTTCGGTAAGACCGTTAGTTTGAGGATGGTAAGCGGTAGTATGTTTGTGTTTAGTAGCACATGATCGAAGTAGGTCGTCTATGACTTTGGAAAGAAAGTATCTGCCGCGATCGGTGAGAAGTTGACGAGGTGCACCGTGGTGCAAGATGACGTCGTGAAGCAAGAAATCAGCGACGTCTGTAGCGCAGCTGGTCGGTAGGGCTCTAGTAATGGCGTAGCGAGTTGTATAGTCCGTATCGACGGCAATCCACCTATTTCCGTCATTCGATATAGGGAATGGTCCGAGAAGATCAACGCCAACGCGAAAAAAAGGGTCGGCCGGTATATCCAAAGGCCGCAGCAGTCCGGCCGGAGGCACAGCTTGTATTTTCCGGCGTTGACACGACTCACACGCGGCAACATAGCGCCGAACAGAGCGGTTGAGACGGGGCCAGAAAAACCGTCGCCGAATTCGGTCATAGGTCCGCGTAACGCCAAGGTGTCCAGCGGTGGGAACGTCGTGCAGTTGCTGCAGTACAGTCTGTCGCAGATGAGACGGAATGACGGTTAGGAGCTCGGGCCCGTCGGGGTGCATGTTGCGGCGATACAGGATGCCATATTGTAGTACGAACATGCGAAGGGATGGGTCAGACGGATCAGAGAGGAGGCGTTCGATAATGGGGCGTAACGACTCATCACGTCGTTGTTCAGCGCCAATGTCTTGCAAGGCAGAGAGCGAAAGAACGCAGATCGGTGCCACATCCAATAAGCCGTCCGGTACATCGACGGGATGACGAGACAGGCAGTCGGCGTCCTGATGTAGACGACCCGACTTGTCGACCACAGTGTATGTGTATTCCTGCAGCCGTAGGGCCCAGCGACCGAGGCGTCCGGTGGGATCCTTAAGGGAGAAAAGCCAACAAAGGGCGTGGTGGTCGGTTGTAAGTGTAAATGGCCGACCGACAATATATATATATATATATATATATATATATATATATATATATATATATATATATATATATATATATATATATAGATATATAGATATATAGATATATATATATAGATATATATAGATATATATGCGTGTGTGTAAGTGTAAGTGTAAGCAAGCGCAGAAACATAAACATTTTGGTGCAGAACACGTACACGATTCATAACAAACATTAGTTAGAGGACCAAGCATGCTTCGCATCACCTATACGTCAGTTGGAATCGAGTCCGCCTTCGTTTAGAGATTCTTGCGTCTGAACCGCAGAAAACCTCACAAGTTTCGAAGTATGTCCGCAATTGAGGCCATTTCTATTACAGCGAAGCTGTTAGTGCGTCTATAAGCGTTCCAATGGTTATATGTCTGATGTCACTGTGTACCGAGAGAACTACATCATTTAAGCAGAATATTTTGTTGAGATAGTTGGTGCATGTTACTGAAGGACTAAAGCGCCAAACAGCCGACACAAGAGACACGGACGAGCGCTCCTCCGTTGTTAGGGTTGGCGTCTGACACCACGTGGCGACAGGTCATTAACCCTAACCTGAGCCGGAGCCCACGTGCACCGGAGAGGTCATTCACCCTACACTGAACCGAAGCCCAAGTGCACCGGAGAGGTCATTCACCCTTAGCCTGAACCGGAGCCCACGTGCACCGGAGAGGTCATTAACCCGACCTTCTCCCCGGATTTGTCGATGAGAGGATCGACCTCTCCTCCCCGTGCTCGGTATTGCAGGAGGAGGGGCCCTCTCTCCGTGCCTGTCACGTGTCATCGATGGAAGCAAGATCCCGCCCACACTTGTAGAGAGCTATTTAAGGGGCTCCGAAATGTACTTTGGGAGACTTCATACTTGATACTTCTTACTTCATGCTTTTCTTATTTTCTTTCAACTACCTTTGAATAAACAGTGCAAGTTTCGCACTAGCAAATCGTCTCGCCCCTGCTTCGTCGCCATGATCTACCGGATGCCTGCAGCCCGCCGACAACGCCACGCTACGCAATAAGTAATGTCGGTCGAGCTTCGTTAGGCAGGCGCCGCTACTTCTCGGCAGCAGTACGGTACGCTACCCTGGAGTACGCAACAAACTGGCTGGCAGCGATTGGGATACGGAATCCTGGAGACCCCAACTTGGACGACAACTACGAGATCGTAGCCTCTTCGTCCTGGTGACAACGTGCGGAAGGAAGGTGTCCGGATCATGACAGCATATGATGAGTGCACAGCTTTTCTTCACTGAGATATCACTTGGCTTTTATGTATTTTTTGGAAAGTACATTGCAGTGATTTTTCTTTAAACCGTTGATGGAAGTTTGAGTACGTCAAGGTTGTATAGAGTGAAAGTTCAGCAGCACTAAGGGCAGCCATGAACTTGAAGGCACTAAAGGAACCGGAATTGTTGAGCTTGGCCAAAGAGTTGGGCCGCCAAATTGCCGCATCAAAGAGAAAGCCGGAGATCATTGAGGCGATCGAAGCGACCGGGGCACACGACGAGGAACTGACGGAATGCCTCGAGAGCATTAAAGAAAAAGAAGAAGAGCGTAAGCCTCTACAGGAAAAAGAAGAGCGTAAGCGCCTAGAGGAAAAAGAAGAGCGCGACCGTGTTGGCCGCGACGCACTCGAAATGAAGCGCCTAGAGATTGAGCTCTTGAAAGCTCAAAATTCTGAAAGACCTAGCACAGAGGCACGTGAAAGCGAGCGCAGAATGACAGACTTGATGGCACCCTACGCAGTAGGAGGGGACATAGGTCTTTTTCTGGTGCAGTTTGAGCGCACGTGTGAGAAGGCAAAATTCGCGAGAAACACGTGGCCACAAGGCTTGCTTACGTTACTGCCACGTGAGGTAGCTGATATTATCGCCCGCATGGGGAAAGAAGAGGCAGAGGACTTCGATGAAGTCAAAGCAAATCTGCTTAAAAAGTATAGATTATCAGCTGAAGCATTCAGGCGAAAGTTCAGGGAAGTCGAGAAGACCAAAAGTGAGTCATATTAAGATTTTGCATACACCTTGGAGGTAAACCTGACGGAATGGCTCAGAGAAGAGGGTGCACTCGGCGATGCCGAAAAGACAATGCAGTGCGTTGCCTTAGAACAGTTCTACCGCCGGCTGCCAGTAAACATCAAGCATTGGGTTCAGGATAGGCCAGGCGTAGACACTATCACGAGACCGGCCAATCTCGCTGAGGAGTATGTAACCCGCCGTCCGTTCGAAGGCAACGAAGCTCCTAAGAAGGAGGTGACTAAATACAGAGCCGACAAGCCAGAGCGTTGGTAGAAGTCGAATCGGTATAAATCAAAGGAAAGGTCAGATTCAGTGAAAAGTAGTGACGAGAACAGCAAGGAAAGGGAGGAGTCACCCGAACAGAGGGCAGAAAGGCAAAATAAAAGGGCTTTCGAGGCCAAGAAACCAATAGTTTGCTACAACTGCCAGCAAACGGGGCATATCTCCGTGGGATACAAAAATCCCAAGTTAGTGTTGATGTCACTAACTAGTAACGAGGAAAACCTGAAATTGCTAGAACCGTACATTCGAGACCTCGTGGTAAACGGCAAACCGTGTAGGGTGCTTCGCGACTCGGCAGCCACAATGGACGTAGTGCATCCGTCCTACGTAGAGGAAGGCCAATTCACGGGAGAATGTGCTTGGATAAGGCAAGCCGTGGAAACCTCCAGTGTTTGTCTCCCGGTGGCCAAGATTCGTATCGAAGGACCTTTTGGAGTACTAGACACTGAAGCTGCCGTCTCGGCACATCTCCCGCCTCAGTATCCATATTTGTTTTCTAACAAATCTGAGGATTTGCTACGACGCAGGGGAATAGGGTTTAGTGAAGGGATAGTGCAAGCCTTAACTCGTTCCAAGGCACGGGAGCTCGCGGCCAAGGCAGTGTATGAGGGTCCAGTAGTGGAGGAAACAGGTTTGAAGGAGGATTCGTCCACCAGTACCCAACCGGACGGCCCTATAGGGGATGATGCGGAAGGTACGCCAGCTAATGAAGGAGTCAGGAAAGCAGCAGAGCCTGAAATGTCTCGCGAGGCAGAATGCAGGCAAAGATTATTGAATATAAGCCCTGCCACATTGATTGCTGAGCAGGAAAAAGATTCCACCCTGCGTAACCTAAGGCCTGACGCTAAAGAAGGTGTAGCCAAACAGAACCTGAACTTCCTAAAGAGGGCAGGCGTCCTCTATAGAAAGTACACCAGTCGAAAGGGTGCGCAATTCGACCAACTCGTGGTGCCGCGTCCGTATCGTGAGCAGCTCCTGCACCTGGTTCACGGGGGCTTTTGGGCAGGGCATCTGGGCATTCGTAAAACAAAGGACAGCTTATTGCAGGAATTTTACTGGCCCGGCTGCTTTCGAGAAATAGAAGCATTTGTAAGAAGCTGCGACACATGTCAACGCATAGGCAAGCCCGGAGGTAAGGCTAAAGCGCCAATGAAACTTGTTCCCATTATCACGGAGCCATTTCGCAGGATCATAATAGACACAGTGGGACCACTTCCTGCGACGCAGTCTGGCTATCGACATATTCTTATTGCGCTATGCCCCGCAACGAAATTTCCCGAGGCAGTGCCTCTCAAGGAACTAAGCTCGGCGGAGATCGTCAACGCGCTTTTATCTATCTTCGCGCGAGTAGGGTTTCCCGCAGAAATCCAGTCAGATCAAGGATCCGTCTTTACGAGCGCACTGACCTCGACGTTTCTGGAAAGGTGCGGTATTAAAATTATCCATAGCTCAGTGTACCACCCGCAGTCAAACGCGGTAGAGAAAGTCCACTCGGTCATGAAACGGCTTTTGCGAGCCCTTTGTTATGAGCACAAAGCCGATTGGGAGAGTTGCTTGCCTGCAGCAATGTTCGCGCTTCGAACTGCACCTCACGAATCAACAGGTGTTTCACCTTCAGGGCTCGTTTACGGACGCTGCCTTCGCTCCCCTCTCCGCATTGTTCGAGAAGCCTGGGAAGGCCGGGCAGACGATGCTTCGGTTGTGGCATAAGTGCTAGAGCTGTGGGACCGTCTGCACGCTTCTCAGGAATTAGCAGGACAGGAAATGCGTAAGGCACAAAGCAAGGCTAAGCGTTACTATGACAGGACGGCTCGCACGTGACGCTTTGAAGTGGGGGAAAAGGTAATGATCCTGAAACCCTCGTTGAAAAACCAACTAGAGGTTCAATGGGAAGGACCGGTTGACATAATTCAGAAATTATCTGAAACAAACTACGTAATCACGGTACCGGGAAAACGAAGGACACCACAAGTGTACCATAGCAATCTACTTAAACCCTACAGGCAGAGGGAAGCCATTGTGAACATGTCCCTTAACCAACCTGAGGAAATGCCTCTCGACTTTCCAGAGTTACCAGCAGTAACGGAGACAAAAGACATTGACGAGACCATTGATAAGTTAGTAGAACAGGCGGAGTTGAATCCCATTCAGAGGGCCGAACTTTGAATTTAAAGACGTATTTTCAGACACACCGGGCAGGACAACTGCGATCATTCACGACATCGAGTTAACCTCGTCGGACCCAGTTCGTTCGAAAGCTTATCGCGTTTCGCCTCGTCAACGTGAAGTCATGACCGCTGAAATAAACAAGAGGTTGGAGCTAGGTGTAATCGAGTCAGGAGAGAGTGATTATACCTCACCTCTCATCTTGGTTGAGGTTCCAGGAAAAGAGCCGCGGCCATGTATCGACTACCGCAGGCTCAATTTAATCACGAAGGACCAGACTTATCCAATACCGCATATCGAGGAAAGGCTTGAGAAAGTGAGCAGTGCTAATTTCATTTCTACGCTCGATTTAGTCAGAGGGTATTGGCAGGCTCCGTTGACCGAGAGGGCAAGCAGGCTTGCAGCGTTTATTTCCCCGATGGGAACCTTTCGTCCGAAAGTCCTGAGTTTTGGATTGAAGAATGCGCCATATTGCTTCGCTAGCCTTATGGACCAGGTGCTACGAGGAATGGAGGACTTTGCACTTCCCTATCTCGATGACATAGCTATCTTTTCTTCATCATGGGCGGACCATATGCAACACCTGCGAACCGTGTTGTGTCGGCTACGAGAGGCCAACTTAACTGTTAAGGCTCCCAAATGCCAATTAGGGCGCGCGGAGGTAGCTTATCTAGGTCATGTAATAGGGCAAGGCCATCGTCGGCCTTCCGAGGTTAAAGTGACCGCGATAGACAACTTCCCGCAACCACGCACCAAGCGGTACATCAGATCATTCCTTGGCTTGGCGGGTTATTACCAAAGATATATTCCACGGTATTCCGAGATTGCGAGTCCTTTAACGGATGCTCTCAGAAAAACAGAACCACAAACGGTAAAGTGGGATGACGCGAACAAAAAGGCCTTTAGTATGCTGAAGAACGCACTAACGAGTCAGCCAGTGTTGAACGCGACCGACTACTCTAAGCCATTCATTCTTCAGTGTGATGCCAGTGACAGGGGTATGGGCGTGGTGCTCTGTCAAAAGAAAGATGACGAGAACGAAGACCCTGTACTGTACGCCAGTAGAAAGCTTTCAGTTCGTGAGGCAGCATACTGTGCATCAGAAAAGGAATGCGCCTGCGTAGTTTGGGCGGTACAGAAGCTAGCTTGCTATATCGCTGGCTCAAGATTCACCATAGAGACTGACCACTGTCCCCTCACATGGCAGCAGTCCATGTCTACGATAAACGGTCGTCTTTTGCGCTGGAGCTTGGTTCTTCAACAGTACACCTTCGATATTCGCTGCAAGAAGGGTAAGCTTAACGGCAATGCCGACGGTTTATGTCGTTGCCCCTAGAGTATCGAAAGCTTCATGCTCATCCGGGTTTCCGTGGCATATTTTTCGTGCGTTCATATGTTTTTCCGAAGTGAAGCCGATTGTTAGCTGATTTTAATAACCACGTCTTAACGCTTTCAAGAAATGGCTGTTTTTAGTGTTAAGGGGGGAAGGACGCGCGTAGGAAATGGGAAAGGTGTAGCGGTTTTTCTTTTTTTTTTGTTAAAAGCCGGGTGTGTCTTGGGGGAGAGTGGCCGTGTGCTCGCTGCTTTGTGGTTGTGGGTCCGGCACTGTTCTGGGGTGATTGCTTGCCCTCGCAGGAGGCGAAAAGTTGCGAGACCTGCTGGCAAAGACCAATTTCACCGGGCCACACCAAGGAGAAAAGTCAAGAGCGCCACGAGGACGGAAGACCACTCCCCGGAATCTACCTGCTACGAACGAAGGGCTCGTGACCTCTACGGGGAATCCTGATACCGAAACGCTGATCCCTCGTACAGCGGCTGCTGGCCCCTACACGTCGGGATCTTCCTCCCCCGCCGGAGATGCTGTTAGGGTTGGCTTCTGACACCACGTGGTGACAGGTCATTCACCCTAACTTCTGAGCCGGAGCCCACGTGCACCGGAGAGGTCATTCACCTTACCCCAGCTGAACCGGAGCCCACGTGAACCGGGGAGGTCATTCACCCGACCTTCTCCCCGGATTCGTCGATGAGAGGATCGACCTCTCCTGCCGTGCTTGGTATTTCAGGAGGAGGGGCCCTCTCTCCGTGCCTGTCACGTGTCATCGATGGAAGCAAGATCCCGCCCACACTTGTAGAGAGCTATTTAAGGGGCTCCGAAATGTACTTTGGGAGACTTCATACTTGATACTTCTTACTTCATGCTTTTCTTATTTTCTTTCAACTACCTTTGAATAAACAGTGCAAGTTTCGCACTAGCAAATCGTCTCGCCCCTGCTTCGTCGCCGTGATCTACCGGATGCCTGCAGCCCGCAGACAACGCCACGCTACCCAATAAGTAATGTCGGTCGAGCTTCGTTAGGCAGGCGGCGGTACTTCTCGGCAGCAGTACGGTACGCTACCCTGGAGTACGCAACACCGTGCCTCTTTTTGTATCGTTTGTTTGGCGCTTTATTACTTCAGTTACATCATTAAACTTTATATTTAAAGTAAATTACGGCCACGGTAAAGGCAATATGCAGGCTTATTTCAGAGTGAGTCGGTTAATTAGGCGCTAAATTAAAATTAGTACACTCTAATTTTCCTCCTGTTTAGAAGCTTACACGAAACACAAAGCTTCCCTGCTGCTCTGCGAAAAAAGAAAAAAAAAAGGCTTCATTTATTTTATATTTCGAAAAAAAGTTGCCTAAGGTCTGGAGTACATGTCGATGAAGTGGGGTTCGATGTATACCGTGTGTTCCAGCTAACGCTTGGCAAGCTAGTAAAAAAGAAAAAAATACGGGCCAGCTCGCACTTCGTCGCGCGAGGTTTGAAACAGCGAAGCTGGTCGATTAGGGCCACCTCGTTCAAACGCGGTAGTCCCGCTGGCTTGGGAGGATACTTGAAGCCGTTTGTCACGCTAAAATGCGGCACTTTACCCCGTAAGACCGTTTCTCGACAGGCCCTAAACAGTTGCATCTCGTCGTGGTCGCTGGCCTCCGGGAAGATGTCTCGCAGCACGCACATGCCTTGTGCCCGTTTCTCGACAGACTGAACCGTGTTGGGCGTCGACAGGTTCGAGGCAAACCACAGTCGATCGCACACTCGGTAGGAATGTCCAAACTCCAACCAGAGGAACTCACGTTGAAACCGAGCGTTGTCATCCCTGGTTGAAGCGCGAGCTCGGCGTCGCTCGTACTCGGTCTGCCGCGCTGCAGGGTCTTCATGTAATCGTCGCTGCTTCGCAGCGATCCTGGCTCTCTCTAGACTGGCGTATTCTGGGTCTTCGCGTAGTCACCATCTCTTGGCTTCGCCCTCTCTGGCCAAGTAGGTCGGATTGGGCCGTCGTTGCGGTTGTTTCTCCCGCATCGCAGCAAGTCTAGCTTCGCGATGCGCAGACTCTTCTTCTGCAGTACAAGCTTGCCTAGTTAACGCCCCATGGCGTTAACTGACCGAGCCCCAGGGCTGAATCTCCGTATGGCTGCCATTGGCTGTTTTTAAGCAGACGCTCTTTCGACGCTAGCGACAAGGTCCGCTTCAGTTACAGCCCTAGCTGGAGGGCGATGCTTTAGCAATATGGCGGCGCACACGCTTGTTTACGTTGTCATGGCAACCTGAACAGCAGCCGTGCGGCGCATCCTCAGCCTAGCGGTCTTTGTGTTTTTTTTTTTTTCATTATGACGAACCGCTCCGCTCCCTCTTCATTCTTCCCCACGCTCCGCGCACCTTCACTTTTGCTTTCTTTTTGCTTGTCAGCGGCGCGTATTTTTTTTCTTATCGCGCGTGCGCGCTACCCCTGGCATTTCTTGTGAACTGGCGCGTGGTGCGCCGTGGGTTCTATATACATTAACAAGCACGCAGTCTTGTCCATACTTTGAGTATGCCAGGATATGCCGGTACATAAATTGCACTTCCAACACAACAGATCTTTCGCATAGTTTTATTGACTTCCGTTTAGTTTTATTGACTTCCGTTTCTGAAAACAAATATTTTCGCCTAACTTGGTATAACAAGTGAACATAACAAAGTGAACCTAACAATAACAAAGTGAACAAAAGTGAAAAATGCATGACATGTGCATGACTACTGAACAGCAAAAAAGTTCGCAGACAGTGAAATAACAAAAAAAAAAGAATAAAACTCGAGTAAACGCGAAGGCCGCTTTATGTACACACATATAACAGATTTTTATATAATGCCCTGAAGACCAAAGTGTAGAACAGCGTCTGATATGCGCACCGAGAGCTTCTGATATAACCACGGTGATATTGCACAAAACTGGACTACGTGTATGACATAGTCATGACAACTAAAGAGAAGGAAAATTCACTGGTTTAATGGCAAGAGCAATGGCTTGCCAAATACCTAAAATAAGAATAAAATGCTAAGATTGTTTTATTGACAGCCCATACCAAGAAAAAACACAAGAACTTACTTATAAACCTGCACAAACGTATATGAAATGTATAACATGTTCATTACTACTGATCAAAATGAAAAGACATGGCAGAACAAAAATAACATTGCATTAAAAACGGAAATACACATTATCACATTATTTTGCACTTCACCACAAATTTAGTAACGGTTGCAAGGAGGAGCAGGAGGTAGTTAGCTTTCGCAGCAGCACATGCAAAACATTCACAGAAAGCCTTATTCTTCAATCAAAGACCACGTGAATTAAGCCAACAACACGACTTTTCTTTCACCACGAATGCAATGCTTAGCAGTAAAATTACGTCGCTTAAGGCACTAAGTGATACCTACTGGGCACTCCTCTGTGTGATGAACAGGAACTGCAAAAATCGGCATATAGGACACTTGCAATGCTCATGCTTTCCAGAAAAATAAAGTGTATCATGCCTACACATGAAGGTTGTTCGCGCGGTTTTCGCATCGGCAATTACTGCGATAATACATAAACACGAACAGTAATTTTTCAGTTGTTAGTACGTTTGTAGAACGGTGACACACAGAAAAAGTACTGAGGGCGGAATGGAAAGCTGGACGAGTCAGTGAGCTTGCGGACTGAGACTTGGCACAGAAAAGCAAGCCATTGACCTGGTAACAATGAGGAGGAACCTCTATTTGTCAGCTTTCTCTACCCGTAAGAGGGATGTGTAGCACAATCAAGGCGCAACGACGTCCGGAGACTCATGGAGCACACACATGCAGAGGGCCATGTTCGTGTACATGCGTCTTCTATGTCCTTGGGTCTGGGCGTTTACCTGTTGTCTTTAGGCACCCGGAAGAATCTTGCAGGGCTTGTTTCTGAGGTAATCGTGCACCACTGCACGATGCACGAGTGGTGCGAGTCGTGAAACGGGTAAAACATCGTGGAGCACAAGCACACAGCTATCTAGGGCCACGGAACTGACGAAACTGCCCACGCCGGTCAACGCACAGCAGCGCAAGCTTCCAGGTAACAGTAGATAACGAAACATGAAACTTGATGCAGCGCGCTACGTTGGCGCTGGGCCGGCGGCCGCGCGCGAAGACAGTCGAAAGAGGGAGTTACGTGGGAGGGCAAAGGGATAGGAGTTGAGAGGAGGGGGAAAGGGTCAGAATCCTCGTGCGCCGATCTAAGAGGCCATGCAAGAGAAGCGGACTTGCTTTCCCGCCCTCACCATGGATGGCACCAATTACCTCTGCCGCAGAAGCGGTGGAGTTTCCGAGGCCGGACCGAGCGCCGCCGAGCACACGCTTTCATATCCTCCCCAAGGTCAAGCGCATGCGCATTCCTAACGGTTATCAGGGCGCTTGCGCAGATCTCGGCGCGGCGGCGAAACCGGCTGCGCGCAGTGTCTCCCTCGGTGGGCGTCGGTGCAGTTTTGTGATACGTGGTCCATTTTACCCCGAGCAAGCACAGCTTCACTGTTAAAAAAGATGGTGCAAGATAGGAACACAACCGCTGTCTTCGGTCGTCGGAGGCCCGACTACCGAACACCGCAGGTTACAAAATTTTGTCTTGTGCCGTGATTTTTAAATCGTTTTTCTTCTTTCGGAGGCTTGGGTAACGTTAGGTTATATATGTCTCGGTTTCGAAGCAGTTTGCCTCTTCAAAGTACCATTCGGACGGTTAATTTAGTCCACAAGAATCCAGTAGTGCTAGTTCGTCCATTCATGCAGCACAGCGAAGTTCGAGATTCACTAATGGCTCGATGGTGAGCGTAGCTGAGTTTTATTGAAACGAACATCAGTACGACGACTATCGCTGAACATGTCATCTTACAGCAGCCTCGTTATTACACTGCAGGAAAGATGGCCGATGTATTCAGTGGTGCCAGAAAACTATGCACTTTGAATATTCTTTTTTATAGCAAAAAGCAGATTAAATGAACTACGAAAACGCTGGAGGCGTATGGTGGAGAACAGGTTAATTTGTGAGGAAAATTGAGGCAGAAATAGTCTATGCTGATTGTAAAGCTATGCGAATGGCTTAGTCGGACCACAGGAACCAATTGGTCGCACTAGAAATATTTCCGAAGAATACTGCTGACGTCAGTAACGCTAATGGTTGGGAACAGTGCTGCCCAAGCGCGTGTTGAAACGTGCGCCGCCCAAGCATGTCCTCCACCGAGCTTTGGAAGAACGGAGATGCTGCTGGGCTGAGAAAGCATGCGCTTTGGTGCAGAGCGGGAACACCTGCAAGAACAGATGAAAGAAGCCAAGCCCAGCACGCTCCTGGCGTGACTGCTGCGGAGGAAAACAGAAAATACTACTCCAAAAACGCGATGTCATTGGTGCCGTGACCGCCAGAAAGGAACCCTTTACGAGAGTGCGCTGTTCACACCCTCAAAGGAGTTTTCTTGTCGCACTGGCAACACCGGCCCTTACCGTTAGGGCCTTATAAAAATTTATAGAGGACGACAACGGCGCTCTAACTAGACGTGCGATTAAAGAAGACGTAGTTGAAAAATATGTAATCATTCTGACAGCATTGGGTGCACATAAATATCCGACAGCAGAGTCTCTCCCTGTGAAATTGTACTGTCGGATATTTCTGTGCGCCCAAGGCTCTCAGAATGATTACATAGTTTTCAACTACGCCTTTTGCTATCGCACGCCTAGTGTTAAGGCTGCTACCAGTTGTTACGAGCTGGTGCTGGCTGTTACGGGATGGGGTTTCGGCAACCTTCAGCAGCGTCTGCTTGGAGCTCGAACCAGATTGACCAGATGGTCCGGCAGAGAGGACAAGATGATATAGAAACAATAAACGAATTTTAATACGTTGTTACGGTCGAGCAGTGCGCTTCAAGAGAAAAAGTAAAAAACGTTCAGCGTGCGTGCTCCTCCATGCATGAGCGGAGATGTGTCCGTGGCGTCTCAGTGGCCTTATTATGCCCAACATCATCAGGGTAACCGCTTCCTGGTAGAGGGGCTTCTCAGCACATTGGTCAGTTCACACAGTGGAATACGGAGAAACCCTACTCACTGGTGTAGAGGTGGGGAGCGTAAGTAACGTCGGGTCAACACACTGTGCAACCCACACACAGGAATTCGGAGCGAAATAACTCCCTGGCGCAGAGAGGGTAATCGCAGGTCAAAGGAGAGTAGGATTCGCACTGGCGCATAATCCCGCCGTACACACCCGATTGAGAACTCTTTTCATATTGACGAGTGTGACGATCAGGAACGTCGTGTCTCAGGCGCATGGCATTCATTTCCATCATCGCCGCACACACTGAACCGTAACAGACTGTCCCGCCACCGAAGGAGATCCTGATGGGCAGGGGACTACATCCGCTGGCCAGAAAGATGATGCAGGTCGGTGCTCGTTCTCGGTTGCCCCATAGCTCTCTGAAACTCGAAACACTGTGGGCGTTTTCGCACGTCGCTCGACGTCTCAATCTGAATCTATATGGATGCCTCAGAAGGGTCCGCAACAGTATTTAGTTCATAGCAGGCGTTGGCAGGACTACACCGAGACTCAGGCGCTCAATCAACAAGCGCGAGACAAATTCTCGCTGAGCTCCGCCATGTTTATTTCCCACTCAAAAGTGGCAGTATTCAAGAGCTTAAAGCAGCACTAAATACATACATAAGCTTGTTATATGCTTCACAAGACATGACTCAACCGAAATGCGTAAATCAAAATGAGACCCTTCCGTCAGGAAAAGAAGGCACGAGTTTTGGGAACGTTAGAGGCGGATTCTTGATCTATGCGCTTCGATTCAAACTATCGGCAATGCCATTGAGAGTCCCCTTTTTATAGTGTATCTGGAAAAAAAAATTCTGTAAAGCCAGCGCAGGAGACGGCCATTTTCGGAAGCCGTTGTATGCGACCATTTGAAAGGACAATGGTCTGTTTCGATGGCGAACCTCGAGCCCCCAGATAACAAGACAATTTTCGAACAGACTGTACGGGACATACGCATTCTTAGTGGCGCTGTACGCCTGTTCTTGACTAGTGAGTTTCAAAGTTGCGTAAAAGACGGGGTGTTACTCCTCGCTGTCTTCCTTTTGGCGCAGTACGACGCCCATGCCTCACTCGCATCGCATTGAACCCCAAATCTTCTCGCATAGTCCGGCGATCTTACAATGGGCTGACTCGTCCGCGCGCTCTTCAGGGCGTCGAAAGAGGATTCCATTATTTCGTCAAAGGACACTCTGTTGCTCAGTTTTTCGAACAGCAGCAGTTAGAGCGCTAGCTAGTTCAGAATACCTAGGCATGTACCGTTGATTGTACCCGGCGACCCCTAAGAAAGATCGTATGTCGGTCTTTGTGTGCGGCTGCGGGAAAGCTCGTATCGCAGCGACCTTTAGCTCTGAGGGACGGCGGCAGCCCTGTCAGACTGCGTGACCGAGACAGATAAGTTCCGCTTGCGCCATTTGGCATTTTGGTGCCTTGACGGTTAAGCCAGCTTCCCGCAAGTGGGCCAACACTGTTCTCAGATGTTGCGTATGCTTCGACCAGGATGCAGAATATATCGTGACATCATCTAAGTAAGGCAAGACGAACTCTTCCTGCCCTCGCAACACCTTGTCGATAAGGCCTAAAAACAGTACGGTGCATTTTTCAAACCGAAGCTTGGGACCTTAGGGGGGAACGTTCCCAGCGGAGATACGAAGGCGGAATACCAGCTAGCCATCTCTGCGAGTGGAACCTGCAAGTAGCTTCGAACTGGATCCAGCGTAGAAATGAATAGGGCGCTACTAACTTTCTCGATGCAGTCTTCGGATGATGCGTTGAGTTATGAATGAGCCTTACTCCACATCGTTCTAGAAAGGTCGTGGTTAGGGCACTAGTAAGCACGGTGCCTTGGTAGGACTGTACTTCAGCAGGAAAACCAACTCGCGCGAATATTGATAAGTGCGCATTAACTATTTCCATCGAACTAAGTTCTTGAGGTGGGACCACTTCGGTGAACTTAGTAGCGGGGTCAAATCGCTTTCAAAATTTGACGGTATCCCGAGGTTGTTACTGGAAGCGGGCCTACAGTGTCGACTACTGGCCAGTGAAAGGGCTCAGTGATGATCGACACTAACTTCGCTGGGAGCTCTTGCCTTTTCGCGCGTCTTCCCCACGCGCCGACATGTGCTGCAAGTTCTTGCAAATTTCGCGGCATCGTGGAAACAACCTGAAAAATAATAACCCTGCCACACTCCTTCCTTAGTATTTTTGACGCTATAAGTGATCGCAGCGCAAGAGCTTCCGTGCGACAAGCGCAAAAGCGCCTATCAATAAGGCTGGGGCACAACCAACTGGTCAAATGTGACACCCCTGCCATCTACATACTTCCGGTATAGCGTGCCGGCTCTCTTAGAGATACACGTTTTAATACGAAAGTGCTTTATCCCGGGGTCCACGCTTGACTTCTTGTAACGGATGTGATGTATGTGGCGTCGGCTCCAAGGAGTAAAATAGCTGGCTGGTTGCAGCACTGTGGAAGCTTCACGAATTCCTAGCCAATAGCAAGGCCGAACGCCCATCGATATATGCACGGTCGCGCCGCATCGTCTGCCCAGTGGCTGCTTGCCATCATGTTACATTCATCATGGTTGGTGTATTGACGGCAAAATGTTTTGACGCCGTAACAATAAACGTCGTTTACATGTGTGCCGAAGCAGGGCTTCGCTTTATCTGTACGCTTTACCTGCAGTTACCTTGCAGCCTCCTTAGCAAGTTGCACGGGCGAATGCCCTTACAAACATTCACCTGTACCACAGCGTCCGCTCAGCATCTGCTTGGTGTTTGTTCGCTACCGTCATCACGTACCGTGCTAGAGCGGGGTAGTAAATTAATTATGCAGTGAACTATTAAGCTTCTATAGCGTTCCGCATCGTCAACGCATCACCATCGCTAATGTTTTGGCTCCATCTGCTAATTAGAAATCAAACCAGTTTTACGGCTCGGTGCCTTGTCTGTAGTCCTATCAGTGCGAAAACAAACAGCCGGTCTGAATAATTATGACAAAACATACCTAATGATTTTACCTCAGGTTGAAATGAGACTTAGAAATGACATAATTTGCCGCTTGTTTCTTGCTAACAGGGCAGACAGCCAGTAGCAGGCGCGAATTCGGATCGAAGCGGGTGGTAGGCGCTGTTTGCGCGCTGCCAGGTTGCTATAGTTGATCACGGTTAGGGTGGCTATTACGCTTACCGGTGGTATATGACGTATATGACACAGTAATTCTCGGTATATGACGTGCATGCGCAAATGTACTAACATGTCACGTATCCCTGTACCATATCATGTACCGAGCAAAAATAAAACTCTCTAGTGTAGCCATAATCAGCCAGTTACGACCCGAACTATTAAGCGCTGCGCGAGAGTATTACTTGTGTACACCTTGTACCTTCGGCAGTGCTGCAAGGGAGATGGAGATAAAAGCGGCGAAGCGAAGTACTGCATCGTGACAGTAACGAGCGCAGACAGGGAGGAATTCTGTAGTTACAGCAGAGCGGAGGCTCCAACGCGGTATAGCCTTCGGTGTGGCCCCTTTGCCCACGTGGTTTGTCTTTCGCGTCGCATTAGCCTGTGGCGCCACGTCGCCTACGGAGTCCAGCTTAAGCACGCATTAGCAGTGCTTACACGCCGCCAACTGCTTCGGTTGCGATGGCACCAGCTCGCAAAACTGCAATACTAAGGGGCGCAGAATGGCAACGACATCTTAATCAGAATCAGTTTTGATTTTCCTCAAGGAAGAATGGACCCCAGACAAAAAGCTGCTGATAGAGCGCCTTGACGAGGCCTGGGGCCCTACAGGCAGCGGCAACAGCGGCAAAACAGCAGTGTGTGTCGTACACCCGTACGAGAAAATCGACAGGCGAATCACGCTTTCGTCCGGCGAGAGACGTGCCAACGTGAAACAGAACGGATTCGCGTGTTCGCGGCGCACGCTGCTGCCATTCGCATTCCTGAAGTTGAGCGTATTGCAACTACCCTGGCTGCCCGAGACACTGCGGAGCCGGACTAAGAATGCTCGTGCCGTCGCCAAGGCAACTCGGCAGCTGGACGCCGCTCGCCAGCAGGGCGCCGCAGGCCAAGCAAACCTGCAATGCAGTCGACGGCCCGCAAATCGTGCACACTTTCGCCGCAGCGGACTGCGAGTTCATGAAGAAAACATGCAACTGCTTCTGTGAAGACACGTTTCACTTTCGTGTTCTATCGATTCTTCTGAAAGAGGGATCAACCCGAATTTTTTTCCGTGACACGCCTTCGTTTAGGTTGCTTCGGATGCTCCGCAGGCTGGGATCCTTGTTTTGCATGGACTTCAAGGCTGAACTGTCTATCTCTAACTCCGCTGTAGCCCTTCCGACGCTGGTGCTGCAAACAGATCTGGTGACTGCTCTTCCAATTACTCGGCTGCTGCTACTACCGGGACCTCTGCCTGTGCGGATCCAAACTGCTGCGGTTTCAACGCGGCGGCACTCTCGACATCCGCCTTCTGAGGTTTCGACCAGCCATCCCCCTCAGTCAGTACCGTTTCCGCGATGGCTTTTGCAGTGAACTCCCGAGCTTACGATCTCGTTAGTGCCATCACGCTAGGCTCCCCGAACATGAGCCCTTTCCTTCGCAGAATCTGATCCGACCTATTTGAGAACAGGTAAGGGTTGCTGCACACTCCTCATTAAGGAGTGTGCAATGGAAGTCGGTGGTAACTCCGTTAGGCAGGATACCAGCAAACTATCGCGGGAGACGAAAGATCTGATCAAGAAACGCCAATGTATGAAAGCATCTAACCCTACAGCTAGAATAGTGAGTGAGTGAGAAAACTTTTATTGTCCGTAATGGGTGACACCGGAGCTCCGGTACCGCTCGTAGGCGTCCAGGGAGCCCGATGTCACCCTAAGGGGCAGGTGTTAGTAGACGAAGCGGTTTGCCCCTTCGGCTGCCAGACGGACAATGTTGGCCTGTACCGCCGGGTCTTCGCTATGAAGCGCGGTCTCCCATGCTTCTTCGTCCTTGAATAAATTATATCCTGGGGAGTAGCTGCACTCCCATAGGATATGTCTTAGGGTTCCTATTTTATCGCAGAATCTGCAGAATTCGTCCTCCGGGTTTCCCGTTTGCGTGAGATATCTCCATCTGGGAGGCATGTGGTTCTTGGCTTGCAGGCGGCGCCAGGTGACAACTGGCAGAACTTTCGAAGTTAATCAACAAGCGTAAGACAGCTGACATAAGGAAGTATAATATGGATAGAATTGAACATGCTCTCAGGAACGGAGGAAGACTAGAAACAGTGAAGAAGAAACTAGGAATTGGCAAGAATCAGATGTATGCGTTAAGAGACAAAGCCGGCAATATCATTACTAATATGGATGTGATAGTTCAAGTGGCTGAGGATTTCTGTAGAGATTTATACAGTACCAGTGGCACTCTCGACGATAATGGAAGATAAATTAGTCCAGAGGAATTCGAAATCCCAAAGGTAACCCCGGAAGAAGTAAAGAAAGCCTTGGGAGATATGCAAAGGGGGAAGGCAGCTGGGGAAGATTAGGTAACAATAGATTTGTTGAAGGATGGTGGACAGATTGTTCTAGAGAAACTGGCCACGCTGTATACGCAATGCCTCATGACCTCGAGCGTACCGGAATCTTGGAAGAACGCTAACATAATCCTAATCCATAAGAAAGGGGACGCCAAAGACTTGAAAAATTATAGACCGATCAGCTTACTGTCCGTTGCCTACAAAGTATTTACTAAGGTAATCGCAAATAGAATCAGGAAAACCTTAGACTTCTGTCAAGCAAAGGACCAGGCAGGATTCCGTAAAGGCTACTCAACAATAGATCATATTCACACTATCAATCAGGTGATAGAGAAATGTGCGGAATATAACCAACCCTTATATTGCCGCAGAGAGCTCTCCACATGGCAGGTACGAGCACTCTCGTGAGGCACCTTTGCAAGCGTCTCATCGCTAAAGCCCATTACTCGTCGCATCGCCATTAGAAGAGCGCCAGCAACGCCTCGCTCATGGCGATACAGCGCGTGTCTCCCGTGCACGCGCTCACGGCAGCGCCCGAGTCTGCCGTCCAATGAGAAGCCACGGCGTGGCTCTTGGCCTTCGGGGCGCGTGAAAGGTGCGTTCGGCGGAGAGACGCGGTTGACTGTGGAATGGGCTGCTGTTGACTCTTCTTTTAAAAGTGTGTGAATGCTTAATATTGAGTTTCCGGGCACAAGTTCGCCCACAATAAACCAGTGTGTTTAGTGTGCTTCATTGAAGAGTGCTACATTTCTGGTGGAGGTGCGGGGTATGATTGGAAATCCCCAGTTCGTAAGAGAACGGAGCCCCGACCCTCAGCGATTGGAACCCAGGGAACTGACTCCAGTACAACAGCGCACAAGCCGCCGCGTCCGAGGAGACCCACCCGAGTTCGGACCGCTTCCTGTTGCTGCAGCAGTGCGGGCAACAGTTACCAGCGACGGTGCAACCATGACCAGCGCAGTGGCATCATCCCAGCTCATCGTGTACCCACCACACACGCCCGAGTCCTTCCACGGCGATACGTTCGAAGATGTGGAAGACTGGTTAGAGCAGTTCGAGCGAGCGGCAGATTTCAACGGCTGGGACGAGACACGGAAGCTTCGCAACGTGTACTTCGCGTTAGAAGCGTCAGCGAGGACGTGGCACGTCAATCATGAAGCGACACTATCTTCGTGGGAAGAATTTCGGCGACAGCTGCTTGCCACGTATGCCAGCACCGATCGGCGAGAGAAGGCAGAGCACGCTCTACAAGCCAGAAACCAGCGCACTAACGAAAGTGTCGGCATGTATATCGAGGATATGTCCCGTCTCTTCACGCGCGCGGATCCAAACATGATCGAAGAGAAGAAATTACGCCATCTGATGCGTGGCGTTAAGCAGGAGCTGTTTGCAGGACTCGTCCGCAACCCACCACACAGTGTTGCTGAGTTTCGCACCGAAGCGACGACCATAGAGAATGCGCTGCATCAGAGTGCCCATCGCTACAATCGTGATGTCACCAGCGCACCGGCCGATATCCTGTCAGCAGGCCTAGGCAGCAACACCGAAGCACTAAGAGAACTGGTGAGATCAATCGTAAAGGAGGAGCTTCGAAAGCTGAAGCTACCGGAAGCCACGCCGACAGTCTCAACTCTCGCCGCCGTCATTCGAGATGAAGTTCGCCACGCCATTCTGCAGCCAGGACGTGAGGAACCGCCTGTTCATCATGACCAACCACCACCCGTACGTCGCGTGCCAACGTACGCTGATGTGTTATGCCAACCGACCGGGCATTGTTCTCCATTCGCGACTCCCAGCAGCCGCCAGCCGACTCTGCGCAGTGGACCCCTTATAGCAGAGCTGAGGCCACGAAAAAGTGACGTGTGGCGTGCACCCGACCGGACACCACTCTGTTTCCACTGCGGGGAAGCTGGACACCTATACAGAATGTGCCCATATCGCAGAGCAGGTCTTCGCGGCTTTACGATAAATGCGCCTTGCCCCCGTAATGGCGAAATACCCACCGAAATTCAGGACTACTTGACCCGACAACAGGATCCGGCTGCTAGATACCAACTCCAGCCCCGATCATCAACGTCTGCACGCTACCGATCACCAAGTCCACGGCCATCCTCGATTTCACCAAGGCGTTGTTCACTGAGCCCACGTTCGGAAAACTGAAGCGAGCGACCTGTGGAGGCGAGGCCGCTGACGTTCGAAAAAGCCAAGATCCTCCATCAAGTTTACCGAGCAGCCGCGACAAACAGAAGCGGATGAATAAGACAAGTGAACAGAGAATTTCTTCAGACTTGCGCATTACAATAGACGGTCATGAATTGAGTGCATTAGTTGACACAGGTGCCGATTATTCCGTCGTAAGATATGCACTCACCAAGGAATTGAAAAAAGTTTTGATGCCATGGAGTGGACCCCAGATACGTACGGCTGGTGGGCACCTCATTACGCCCCTGGGTAGATGTACAGTGAGAATCGGAATTCGGGGTTTTTCTTACGTCGCTGATTTTGTCGTGCTACCAGAATGTTCGAAGGATGTAATACTCGGAATGGACTTTCTCCTAACAAATGGTGCCATAATCAACCTGCAGAATTCTAGCGTGTCATTTTCTACGAAGCAGGCTATAGACATGCGAGAGTCGGAGGAGCTAGAACACGTTGCCTTGCGGGTTACCGACGATGACATAACCGCGCCACCACGATGCAGCATGCTGGTTCGCGTAAGAAACGAAGCATTCGACGACTCGGAAGGTATAGCGGAGGCCAACGTCGAGCTACTGTGGAAAAAAGGCATTTGCGTAGCACGAGGAATTGTTCAACTACGCGATGGGTGTGCTGATGTATTGCGGACGAACTTCGGAAGTGAATTTCAGCACTTCGCAAAGAACACAGCCATCGCCTTCCTGCACAACGCTACTGCGGTCACAGATGTATGTAGCTTAGCGTCAAGGCCACCTGCTGTCCAAACTATGCATGACGCCGTAACATCAGTTGCGATCAACCAAAGTCTGACGCCAGCCCAGAAATAAATGATGGAGGACCTTATCAATGAATTCGCAGAATGTTTCTCCACCTCGTCAAAGGTACGGCGCACACCAATTGTTAAACACTGTATAATAACAGACGAAGCGACCAGGCCAGTATACCAACATCCATACCGAGTGTCACCGGTTGAACGAGAGATCATAAAGAGTCAGGTGCAAGAGATGCTTGAGGACGATGTCATTCAGCCATCAAACAGCCCGTGGGCGTCGCCGGTAGCCCTTGTGAGAAAGAAGGACAATACATTGAGATTCTGTGTTGATTACCGGAAGTTGAACAGTGTGACCAGGCGGGATGTATACCCCCTTCCCCGCATTGATGACACGTTGGATCGCCTACGACATGCAAAATTTTTCTCTTCGTTAGATCTCAAGAGCGGATATTGGCAATTTGAAGAAGACGAAAGAGACCGTAAAAAAACTGCTTTCGTAACCCCAGAGGGCCTGTATGAGTTCAAAGCGCTTCCATTCGGCCTCTGCTGTGCGCCGGCGACATTCCAGCGCATGATGGACAGTGTCCTCTCGGGTCTTAAATGGCAGTCATGCTTAGTTTACCTAGACGACGTAGTGGTATTTTCTGCAACATTCGACCAGCATGTCCAGAGGCTGCGTTTAGTGCTTCAAGCCATCCGTTCGGCAGGCCTAACCATTAAACCGGGAAAGTGCCAGTTTGGATTCCAAGAAATTCGTTTCCTGGGTCACGTAATTAGCGCGCAAGGTACTGCTCCAGATCCCGACAAGACTGCTGCCGTTGCACAATTTCCAAAGCCTACAAACAAGAAGACGGTACGGCAATTTTTGGGACTATGCGCTTATTACAGGCGATTTGTAGAAAACTTCTCGAAAATTGCCGAACCTCTGACGAAACTGACCAAAGAAGACGTACCCTTCATGTGGCATGCTGAACAAGAGGTTGCGTTCAATGAATTAAAGGAACGATTGCAAGCCCCACCGATCCTAGCCCACTTCGACGAGACAGCGGACACAGAAGTCCACACAGATGCAAGCAATCTCGGTCTCGGCGCGGTTTTAGTTCAGTGGCAAAATGGGGAAGAGAAAGTCATAGCGTATGCTAGCCGCACTCTCTCGAAAGCTGAAACAAATTGCTCTGCGACGGAAAAGGAGTGTTTGGCTGTCATATGGGCCATCAGCAAGTTCCGACCATACCTTTACGGCAGGCCGTTCCGTGCAGTCAGCGATCACCATTCTCTTTGCTGGCTGGCAAATCTAAAAGACCCATCTGGACGACTTGCGAGGTGGAGCCTCAGGCTCCAAGAATACGACATTACTGTCGTGTACAGGTCTGGAAGAAAACATAACAATGCTGACTGCTTGTCCCGCTCACCAGTGGAGTCGACTCCTTCAGAAGAAGATTTCCCGTTTCTTACAGCGATGACAGCTTCGGAAATCGCCGAGCGTCAACGGGCCGACACAGAAGTGCTCCCACTCATCAAACACCTCGAAGGATACGACGTCCAAGTCCCACGCATGTTTATGAGAGGTTTATCGTCATTTTGCCTCCGAGATAATGCACTCTACAAGAGAAACTTTGAACGCAACTAGGAAAAATTCTTACTCGTCGTACCGCCAGCCATTCGACCCGAAATTTTGGAAGCTTGCCATGATGAACCATCGTCGGGTCACTTAGGTGTCAGCCGGACGTTCGCCAGAATTCGTCTCAGATACTTCTGGCCTAAATTGTTAGCGTCGGTGCAGCATTACGTGAAGACATGTCGCGAATGTCAAAGGCGCAAAACAACACCCGTGAAACCGGCCGGACTTCTTCAGCCCATAGACCCACCAAAGACTTCATTTCAACAAGTTGGAATGGATCTTCTTGGCCCTTTCCCAACATCATCGTCAGGGAAGAGATGGATCGTAGTAGCGACGGACTATTTAACATGATATGCTGAAACTGGCTGCCTTGAGCGAGGAACGGCAGTTGAAGTTGCAAATTTCTTCGTTTGTAACATAGTACTGCGACATGGTGCACCAATGGTCGTGATTACCTATCGAGGAGCGGCCTTCACAGCTGATTTGATGCAATGTTTGATGAAGATGACTCACACCAGTCAAAGAAAAAGCACTGCATACCATCCCCAAACAAACGGCCGGACGGAACGTCTAAACCGAAGCCTGGCCGATATGTTGTCCATGTATGTCGACCTCGAACATAAGACATGGGACGCAATCTTGCCTTACGTCACTTTCGCCTACAATACGGCAGTACAGGAGACAACCCAGGTCACTCCATTTCAACTGGTCTATGGCCGCACAGTAACAACCACACTGGATGCTATGTTGCCGGTAGATGATGACAACAACAACCCGTACGACGTCGACGACTTCCTACAACGAGCTGAAGAAGCCCGGCAGTTGGCACGGTTCCGTATCTAGGGTGGTTGCTTGGGCTAGTTGGTAATTCATGATCAAAAATAACATACAGCGCAAAGGACAAGGACATGTATGTCGTCTATCGCTGTCCTTCTCCTTTGCGCTGTACGTTATTTTTGGTTCCGTATCCGCCAGCAACAACGTAGGGACGCAAGCTATTACAACCTGCGCCGCAGAGAAGTTCAGTACCACCCGGGCGACAAAGTGTGGGTATGGACACCAGTGCGTCGTCGCGGACTAAGTGAAAAACTCCTTCGCCGATACTTTGGACCTTACGAAGTTATTCGCCGAGTAGGTGACCTGAATTACGAAGTCATCCCTCATGAGCAAGAGCGATCAAAGCGGCACATCCATGCGGAGGTCGTACACGTAGTCCGCATGAAGTCTTACTACGACAGGCAATGAAAACACATCTATAGATAAATTTGTTTCATACGCATCGGGACGATGCGTTTTCGGAGGGGGACTAATGCCGCAGAGAGCTCTCCACATGCCAGGTACGAGCACTCTCGTGAGGCACCTTTGCCAGCGTCTCATCGCTAAAGCCCATTACTCGTCGCATCGCCATTAGAAGAGCGCCAGCAACGCCTCGCGCATGGCGATACAGCGCATGTCTCCCGTGCACGCGCTCACGGCAGCGCCCGAGTCTGCCGTCCAATGAGAAGCCACGGCGTGGCTCTTGTCCTTCGGGGCGCGTGAAAAGTGCGTTCGGCGGAGAGACGCGGTTGACTGTGGAATAGGCTGCTGTTGACTCTTCTTTTAAAAGTGTGTGAATGCTTAATATTGAGTTTCCGGGCACAAGTTCGCCCACAATAAACCAGTGTGTTTAGTGTGCTTCATTGAAGAGTGCTACAATATATAGCTTTCATTGATTACGAGAAAGCGTTTGATTCTGTCGAAAGCTCAGCAGTGATAGAGGCATTGCGGAATCAGGGTGTAGACGAGCCGTATGTAAAAATACTGATACTGAAAGATATCTATAGCGGCTCCACAGCCACCGTAGTCCTCCATAAAGCAAGCAACAAAATCCCAATAAAGAAAGGCGTCAGGCAGGGAGATACGATATCTCCAATGCTATTCACAGCGTGTTTACAGGAGGTATTCAGAGACCTGGATTGGGAAGAATTGGAGATAAAAGTGAATGGAGAATACCTTAGAAACTTGCGATTCGCTGATGATATTGCCTTGCTTAGTAACTCAGGGGACCAATTGCAATGCATTCTCACTGACCTGGAGAGGCAAAGCAGAAGAGTGGGTCTAAAAATTAATCTGCAGAAAACTAAAGTAATGCTTAACAGTCTCGGAAGAGAACAGCAATTTACAATAGGCAGCGAGGCACTGGAAGTCGTAAGGGAATACATCTACTTAGGGCAGGTAGTGACGGCGGATCCGGATGATGAGACGGAAATAATCAGAAGAATAAGAATGGGCTGGGGTGCGTTTGGCAGGCATTCTCAGATCATGAACAGCAGGTTGCCATTATCCCTGAAGAGAAAAGTATATAATAGCTGTGTCTTACCAGTACTCACCTACGGGGCAGAAACCTGGAGGCTTACTAAAAGGGTTCTACTCAAATTGAGGACGACACAACGAGCTATGGAAAGAAGAATGATAGGTGTAACGTTAAGGGATAAGAAAAGAGCAGATTGGGTGAGGGAACAAACGCGAGTTAATGACATCTTAGTTGAAATCAAGAAAAAGAAATGGGCATGGGCAGGACATGTAATGAGGAGGGAAGATAACCGATGGTCATTAAGGGTTACGGACTGGATCCCAAGGGAAGGGAAGCGTAGCAGGGGGCGGCAGAAAGTAAGGTGGGCGGATGAGATTAAGAAGTTTGCAGGCATGGCATGGCCACAATTAGTACATGACCGGGGTTGTTGGAGAAGTATGGGAGAGGCCTTTGCCCTGCAGTGGGCGTAACCAAGCTGATGATGATGATGATGAAGGGTTGCTGCGGAGGAAGTGTAGGGATACGGAAACTTCCCTCTGAGGTGTGCTGAGAGGACCTTTAATAGGTACCTTTGCGACTGGAGTACATGCACTGCGACTTTCTACAGCTTGCTTAATCCATGCGCATTCGCCTATGAACATCTCAGGTTCCACATAAGAGCTGTGAACCACGTCCATGGTAGCCGCAGAGTCTCGCAGTATGCGACATGGTTTCCCGCTTACCTCAAGGTCGCGCATGTTTGGTTCAAGCAGCTTCATGTTCTCGTCATGGCAACGGACCGATAAAAACCCTACCTTTGCCTTGTTACATTGCGCAGCAGTGTGCCCTGGTTTGTGACAGTTGTACCGAAGAAAAGGTTTCCTCGGCTCCAATTTCTTCACTTGGGTGGGTGGAGGTCCCTTCCGACCCAAAAGTATTCGATTTTGAGGTACCCACAATCATAGGTTCGTCTTTTCTTTTTTCGGTCCCTAGCTTTGGCTGGCCTAGCCCGAAATTGGGATCGCCTTTTCGGCCGTCAGTTATTTCGCGAGCCGGACGCGTCACAAGTTCTTCGGATAGTTCAGCGGCTCTGGCTATCGTGCTAACTCATGGCCTATCTTGAGCCCAGTACTTCACGTTCTCAGGTAACCGGTTATAAAATTGTTCAGACGCAAAGCACTGAACAACGTTTTCGTGGTCACCGTAGGCTTTTTGTGAGTTGAGCCATTCCTCCATGTTTGACATAAGCTTACATGCCAACTCAGCATAGGACTCATTCCTAGCCTCTTCCATTTCGCAGAACTTCCGCCGCAACGCTTCCGTTGACAGCCTATGCTTCCTCCGCAGACTGGACTTTAGCTTATCATAATCCTCTTCTTCTTTTCTGGTTAAGCAAGCGATTATGTCCGTTGCCTCATCCGGTATAACTGTGAGCAGATGCTGTGGCCATGATTTCCGGGAGAACCCTTGCTTCCCGCACGTCCGCTCGAAGTTCGCCAAGAACAAACCAATCTCCTTACCGAGCTTAAAGGGTCGCATTAGCTCCGCCATTTTTTAATGATACGCGCTCTCCTGCACTTTGTCCTTCGCTCCTCTGACCTGCTGCTCGAGCGCCTTTCATTTCAAGCTCGAGTCGCTTCAAGTGTATGTTCCCTTTACACACGCTCTTTCTGTTCTTTACGCTCCCGTTCTTCACGTTCCCGCCCTTCTGCCTGATTTTTTTGCAGTCTCCCTCTCACTACTGATCTCCAAGCATTCCGTAAGCTCATCATCCTCTGCCTCCAGACGAGTAGTCATCATCATCATCATCATCATCAGCCTGGTTACGCCCACTGCAGGGCAAAGGCCTCTCCCATACTTCTCCAACAACCCCGGTCATGTACTAATTGTGGCCATGCCGTCCCTGCAAACTTCTTAATCTCATCCGCCCACCTAACTTTCTGCCGGCCCCTGCTAGCTTCCCTTCCCTTGGGATCCAGTCCGTAACCCTTAATGACCATCGGTTATCTTCCCCCCTCATTACATGTCCTGCCCATGCCCATTTCTTTTTCTTGATTTCAACTAAGATGTCATTAACTCGCGTTTCTTCCCTCACCCAATCTGCTCTTTTCTTATCCCTTAACGTTACACCTATCATTCTTCTTTCCATAGCTCGTTGTGTCGTCCTCAATTTGAGTAGAACCCTTTTAGTAAGCCTCCAGGTTTCTGCCCCGTAGGTGAGTACTGGTAAGACACAGCTATTATATACTTTTCTCTTGAGGGATAATGGCAGCCTGCTGTTCATGATTTGGGAATGCCTGCAAAACGCACCCCAGCCCATTCTTATTCTTCTGATTATTTCCGTCTCATGATCCGGATCCGCCGTCACTACCTGCCCTAAGTAGATGTATTCCCTTACGACTTCCAGTGCCTCGCTGCCTATTGTAAATTGCTGTTCTCTCCCGAGACTGTTAAGCATTACTTTAGTTTTCTGCAGATTAATTCTTAGACCCACTCTTCTGCTTTGCCTCTCCAGGTCAGTGAGCATGCATTGCAATTGGTCCCCTGAGTTACTAAGCAAGGCAATATCATCAGCGAATCGCAGGTTACTAAGGTATTCTCCATTAACTTTTATCCCCAATTCTTCCCAATCCAGGTCTCTGAATACCTCCTGTAAACACGCTGTGAATAGTATTGGAGATATCGTATCTCCCTGCTTGACACCTTTCTTTATTGGGATTTTGTTGCTTGCTTTATGGAGGACTACGGTGGCTGTGGAGCCGCTATAGATATCTTCCAGTATTTTTACATATGGCTCATCTACACACTGATTCCGTAATGCCTCCATGACTGCTGAGGTTTCGACTGAATCAAACGCTTTCTCGTAATCAATGAAAGCTATATATAAGGGTTGGTTATATTCTGCACATTTCTCTATCACTTGATTGATAGTGTGAATATAGTCTATTGTTGAGTAGCCTTTACGGAATCCTGCCTGGTCCTTTGGTTGACAGAAGTCTAAGGTGTTCCTGATTCTATTTGCAATTACCTTAGTAAATAGTTTGTAGGCAACGGACAGTAAGCTGATCGGTCTATAATTTTTCAAGTCTTTGGCGTCCCCTTTCTTATGGATTAGGATTATGTTAGGTTTCTTCCAAGATTCAGGTACGCTCGAGGTCATGAGGCATTGCGTATACAGGGTGGCCAGTTTCTCTAGAACAATCTGTCCACCATCCTTCAACAAATCTGCTGTTACCTGATCCTCCCCAGCTGCCTTCCCCCTTTGCATATCTCCTAAGGCTTTCTTTACTTCTTCCGGCGTTACCTTCGGGATTTCGAATTCCTCTAGATTATTTTCTCTTCCATTATCGTCGTGGATGCCACTGGTACTGTATAAATCTCTATAGAACTCCTCAGCCACTTGAACTATCTCATCCATATTAGTAATGATATTGCCGGCTTTGTCTCTTAACGCATACATCTGATTCTTGCCAATTCCTAGTTTCTTCTTCACTGTTTTTAGGCTTACTCCGTTCCTGAGAGCATGTTCAATTCTATCCATATTATACTTCCTTATGTTACTTCCTTATGTTCCTTATGTTCCTTCCTTCCTTACGAGTAGTAGCCTCAGTCAACTGTGCTTTTCGGAGTGCGTCATTGGCGTCCAGATGCAACTCTTTCGCCAGCTCCAACAGCTCCGGTTCGCGGAATAACTTCAAATGCATGGCTGTTTTCAGTGCTGCTCTCCCTATTGCACACAACTATCTTACCGCTACATAACTAGGCGACAACGATAGCTCGAATGACCCGTTCTGTTATATAAGCGAGAAGAAAGGGGGTTAACCAAGGGGCCCGATTTTTATTAGTCATATCATAAGAAGCCAACAAACACTGACACCAATGACAACATAGGGGAAATTACTTGTGCTTAATAAATGAAATAAAGAAACGATAACTTAATGGAAGTGAAAGTGGATAAAAAAAAACAACTTGCCGTAGGTGGGGAATGATCCCACATCCTTCACATATATATCATGAGAAGCCTAAAAACAAGGACACCAAGGAAAACATAGGGGAAATTACTTGTAGTAACCTAGTGAATTAAAGAAATGATAAATCAATGGCAATGAAAGTCAACGAAGAAACAACTTGCCGCAGGTATGGAATGATCCCACGTCTTCGCATTACACGTACGATGCTCTAACCAAATTAGCTAACGCGGCGCGGTTGCCTCATCAACGTGCTTGAGTATTTATTTGTTACTTGTAGAACTAACCTTGGGATTAGCCAGCGCCACTACTAAAAAACCATGACGGCGGATGTCGAACAACCTTTCTGCCGCGGGCGTCTCGAGTACGTGATCTTTCTGGGTGAGGGCAACTGGTCAATTAACGCGCTCATATACCTGAAGGCATCAGTGTTGCCGGATTCGCTCAATTGGTTAGAGCATTACACGCGTAATGCGAAGACGTGGGATCGTTCCCCACCAGCGGCAAGTCGTTTGTTCATCCACTTTCATTCTCATTAATTTATCATTTCTTTAATTCAATAAGTAAGTACAAGTAATTTTCTCTATGCTTTCCTTGGTGTCTTTGTTGGCGTCTCATGATATAATTAATAAAAATCGGGCCCCTCGGTTAACAAACTTTCTTCCCGTCCTTTTCTAACCCTTCAACAAAACCTGGCAAAACTCAGCAGAGAATGTGCCACAGTTGCCACCTTGAGGCCAAGAATCTGGTGTAGAACATCGCAAACGCTGCCTTCAGTGGTGCCTTCGTAGACGAGGCTCGTAGATCCATATCCCTCCGCTGCTTACCAGTTGTTGCGGGGACGGGGTTTCGGCGACTTTCAACAGCGTCTGCTTGGAGATCGAACCAGATCGGTCATCGGAGAGGGTCCGGCAGGGAAGACGAGACGATCTACAAACAAGTCACAGAAGTTTATTGCGTGGTTGTGGGTATGCGTGGCGCTCCAAGGCAAAAAGTACAAAAAGGTTCAGCGTCCGCGCTGCTACAAGCACGGGCGAAGAAGATGTGTCCGTGGCGTCTCGCTGGTCTTCTTGTGCCTTACACCATCAGGGCAACCGCTTTCTCTCTTGCCTTCTGGTAGAGGGCCCTGTGAGCACACTGATCAGTTCACACAGAGTATGAGAAAGACCACTCCCTGGCCATCCGCACAGAGGAATACCGAGAAAACCCACTTACTGGTGTAGAGGTGGGGTGCGTAGGCAACGTCGGGTCAACACATTGGGCAACCTACTCACAGGAATTCGGAGAAAAACCACTACCTGGCGTAGAGGGGGTGAATGTAGGACAAAGGAGAGTAGGATTTGCACTGGTGCATTATGCGGTCGCACACACCTGAGGGACAAGTCTTTTGATGTTAGCGAACGTGACGATTTGGCACGTCGTGTTTGAAGAGCTTGGTATCCGTTTCCTTCGTCGCCGCGCACACTGAACCGTAACAGTAGTTAGAGCTCCGTTGTCGGCCTCTATAAAATTTTGCAAAGCCCTAACGGTAAGGGTGTTACCAATGCGACAGGAAAACAACCTTAAGGGTGAAAACATTCTTACAGTGTAGAATGCTGTTGAGTCCTTTAATACACCTGTGGCTCACAGGAAGACATCACCAATGTACAAGTTTTAGCAAGCTATTTGCCCAATGCGATAGTCACTTTGATAGTTACTGTACACTATATCATTCTCCCACGAATGCAAATTGTCACCTCAAAGCAGTTATGAACAGTTGAGTTGTGCACATCCAATAACCTACATCGAGGTTATCACGCCATTATACGCATAGTGAGGGCCGACGTACGCACCTCTAGTGGGGGGCCTGGCTAGGTGCACTCAGAAAAGGAGCAGCCGTATGACGTAGTTTTCTGCATCGTTACGCGTGCTTCTATGTTTGATTCACGTTTTCAGAGGAGAGAGAGAGAGAGAGAAAGCATTTATTTCAACCCTCCAGGTCGTCGCTCTTGAGGACGAGTGGAGGAGAATAAGCAACACCCGTCGCATGTGTGTGGTGGCCATAGCTCCATGGCATGTCGAAGAACAATTGTTGCGGGGTGGGGTGCTGAAATACATAACGAAAAAGACTTTCCGGTTCCGTGGTTCTACTTAATACCCGCGAGGCCTCATGGGCAGAGACAACGGTAGAAATGAATTGTCGCCTTTCGGCAGGAAATTTATTGTTTTCACGCTTCGCTTTCTTATCTCGGTATTTGTTGCGCTCGATCATGTTTACTCGGGTAAGCGCGAAGTTTATCAAGACCTACCCACGTTTGGTGCGGTTTGTCAGCAGTGCAGCATGCGGGTTGAAGACATGGCTCTTAGATTTTGAATACCGCTTGCCGCCTCTACCATTTGCCGCTTCTTTACCTTGCTCTTACCAGGTTGCAAGATTGTACTAGCGCATAGTGTTGTGTCGTAAATCTGAAATGAGGCTTGCAAGGAGGGATTTTGTTTGTTTTATGCGGCCCGCATTAAATCGTCGTGCCAGCTCTCACGCAGTTGATGTTTTTGGATGTACCTTGTGCGTGGCTTCACGCATGTTGAAGGGTTTCTAGTTGCTTCTGCATAACAATTGTTGATTTTTTGTGATTACGGGGTTTTCGGGTAGCGTCGTTTGTAAAGGCCTTAAATAACGCTGTATTTTGTAGGAATGATTACAGGCAGGTGTTTCTGTAACAGATATTTTTATTTTCGCCGCAAAATATGTTTGATATTGTGGTTGCTTGCGAAATGTGTTAGAAGAGAGGTAGTTCAGGGTGAGGATGGCTGTTAGCTACTATATATGGCATTGCTGTTCGAGTTTCGCTGAAAAATTCCTGTCATGTTTGTGAAATCGTCACCTTGATGTTGTCTGAACAGACTTACCACGCAGAGTGCCTTTTTGCGTGTGTATTTTGTACTCAAGTGAATGCTTATCTCTTGCAGCGTAGGCATTGCACTCCTACGCCGCAAAGGACTGAACCCTGTCTTGGCTTGATCGCCCATCTTCTGTAACATTCGAAAAATAAATAATTGCTCGTTGGCAAGACTTTAGCTTTGTACGTTTCGAACCAGTTCATTAGGGAAATTTCAAATTGCGAAAACTGTAGTGGGAAAGGCAGTTCGTCGACGTACGAAGCGGCTTGTGTAGTGAGGCGCTAATTCGCGCTTTTATTCACCCATGCGTTTATTGACCTAGTTGACTAGCGTATGCATTTCCAATAACAAATCTGTAATTACTCTGATTGAGGTGACTTTGACGGCACATATTCAGCGATGTCATGTGTATTCATCGGTAGAAAGATCACTGCAATGTGTGCCGGCATCGTGCTTTACGGATTCGTCTGAGATCCAAGTCTGCGCCAACGACGTGTGGCTATCTTGAGGTCCGGAAGAATTATTGGGGCAAGGGTAGAATTAAAAGACAACGATTGAGACATCATTAGTCAACAAAAGGAAGCGGCTACTTAAATACAAGCAGGCCTCGAAGTGCTTGTCTGCGGGCTCGCACGTGTATGTGCACTGGGACTGCAGTAACTTCGTGTCCGTTCTCACAGAGGCCTGCGCCTTTTCTGCAGCTGCTAACGGTCAAGTGGCGGTCTGGCGCCCAAACGAAGGGGAAACCGCAGGCGCGAACTTAAAGGGACACTAAAGTGAAAAATGATTTCTTCTGCATCAGTAAATTACCTTTCTACAAGTTAAAAACACCACTCTTACAATGATAGTACGTTTGGTAAGCCAGAAAAAGCGCAAGAATGAAATACGGGTGGCGACGCCTACTTGAGTTCCCGCACCTTGGAGTTGTGACGTCTTGAATTTTGATGGCGTCTTCTAGCGCCTACTAATTATACATAACGGTACAGATTGATTACATTGTGTTCTAAAGGAACCCAATATTAAACATGGCAAGTTTCGGGAACCTTTACTCAGCCAACGCGGCCCAAATGCGAAAACATACTTTGGAATCCCTGACGTCACGCTGACGTACCGGCGCAGGGGTATCGGCGCGAAATCCAAATACTGATACTTGGACCTTCATTTTCTCATATAATAATCAAACTATTTTTTAAATGACTGCCTGCTGGGTTCTCAAACAATGCTTCATAAGTCTAAACTGATTTATTGTTTCGCTTTAGTGTCCCTTTAAGCCATTCTTGCTGCGAACGGTCGTGGTCTGATACTGCATCCCGAGCGTACTTTCGAAAGCGCCCGCTACATAACCACCGGTCGCGCCACTGTAGGCGGTGCACTACGTCTCTATTGGAATCGTCGAAAAGAAAACTATCAGGCCCCTTTAACACATGTAACTCACGCTTGAACACGAATCACGCTCGACGCTTTCACAGAAAGCTTGTCCTGTGACTGGGTAGCATGCAGGAAATAACTTTTGCGCTTCATGCTGTCTTTTGAAAGCATCACTGACGGGCAGAATGGCCGAACCCCGTTCACCCGCCACTGCGATCCATGCGCAGGATGCGGCCGCGGCACGTACAAGGAACACGCCGGCTCTAACAACTGCAAGCCGTGCCCACCCAACTCGACCACCAGTGGCGAGGGCTCCACGACTGAGGCCCAATGCTCCTGCATTCCAGGTTACAAGGGTGATCCCGGCGGTCACGTGGCATGTAGCCGTAAGTTCGAGTTTACCTGGTTTCTTTTATTGCGATAGCAATTATATGTGCACTCCAGGCGCATTTTTGCCGTCGCCTTCGCCGTCGACGATTTACCCGCCGTGGTTGCTCAGTGGCTATGGTGTTGGGCTGCTGAGCATGAGATCGCGGGATCGAATCCCGGCCACGGCGGCCGCATTTCGATGGGGGCGAAATGCGAAAACACCCCTGTACTTCGATTTAGGTGCGCGTTAAAGAACCCCAGGTGGTCGAAATTTCCGGAGTCCCCCACTACGGCGTGCCTCATAATCAGAAAGTGGTTTTGGCACGTAAAACCCCATAATTTAATTTTTTTTTCGTCGTCAACGTGGTACTACGTATCAAGTCCAAGGGCGATAACACCGCCGCAGCACGCCGCATGCCGTACGTGCGAGTGAAAGCGCGCGACGTGAGCTGACGATCGTGGCTCAACCTGTAGCGCGCAAGGGAGTAAAGCGGGGCGGAAACGCGCCGTCTTGCGTCGCTCGCGTCTCACCCGAGGGAGGGGAGAGTGGGGGGGGGGGGCGGCATGTTACTGCGGCAGCAACTGCGCATTGCGCGGCCGTGCATGCCCTATCTTGAAAAATCTGCGTAGGAGGCTGAATCTAGGTGCGACAGCGGCTCATGCCTTTGTGCGTGTTGCGTTCTCGCCGCTCAGTTCGCGTTGAAACGTTACAGAGCACGTAGGTCACTTCGCTCGCTGCTGCTGGCGCGCATCCTCACGCTCGCGTTTTGACAGCGAGTGCCCGCCGTCATCGAGGGTGATCTGTTCATGTTTGCCGGTGCGCGCTGACACCGTGCTTGTTAATTTAGATAGTAAGCGAACGTTTGCAAGTTCATAGAGCCGATAAAGCTACTATCCTTACTTCGTGTAGCTGTCTACGCATTTGCTATCGCAATCGATGGTTCCCCGTTCGGGTGAAACTGCGACTTTTCTTCCTTGCGCTTTCTCATTCTATGTTTCGTGGTTCGCGTTCAACGCGGTTCATTGCTGCGTATTTTAACTCGGCTTCTACAGATTCTGTTTCCACTTACACTGCACAACTCCGACTCGGGGTCATGCTTACATGCGGATAGGTAGGCAGTGATCCCGAATTGATTTCACTATTATTGGTTTTTGTGTACCCAAGCATTAAAAAAAATTAAAATAAAATGTGAAAGCCCCAAGGTAGGTACAGCAGGCGTGAATGCCAATAAAAATAAATGAAAAGGGGAACCGTTAGCATCCCAAATGAATTCTAAGCAATAGCCAATTATGAAAAGAAAAAGCGGAGGCAAACCTGAAGTATAAGACTGTACACATAGGCCTTTGAGGATGATTGAAAGGCCTCACGAAGTCTAGGAGCGTGCTGTTTTCACGATGTGTCACGATAGCGCGCATATATATATATATATATATATATATATATATAGAGAGAGAGAGAGAGAGAGAGAGTGTATCATACAGGCAGCCAACAAGGACACCAAGGACAGCATAGGGGAAATTACTCGTTTTCGTTAATTGAACTAAACAATATAAAACTAATGGAAATCAAAATGGATGAAAAAACAACTGGTCGCAGGTGGGGCAAGAACCCACGTTTTCGCATTACGCGTGCGGTGCTCTTTGGTAGCTACATTGGTATGAGCATTGCACGTTTAGCGTGAAGTCGTAGATTCGTGCCCCACCTGTCGCCAGTTGTTCTGCATTTATTTTCACTTCTATTAACTTATTATTTCTTTAATGCAAATAATAAGTTTAACTAATTTCCCCTATGCTGTCCTTCGTGTATTTGTTGACTTCTTATAATATAATTATTAAAAATCGGGTCACTCTGTTGCCTTTCTTCTTGTTGTTCATATATATATATATATATTCCCGGCATATGCGCCGCGATGGACAAAACAGGCTACCGCTAAGGTTAATTTCGCAACATAATTTCCATTCCACGTTCAGTAATCACACACAGATCTCTTGCGGCTTCCTTCAGGCGCAGATGCGGGCTTTCTGGTTGGTGCTTGTTGCTGTGGTTGGCGCAAGAATATTACGAGGAGCAGGCATCGCTTATGCGCAATCACGAACAATATGCACACACGATTCCTGCAGAAGCTGACGCTGAGCACGGGTAGCGCGATGATCTTGTTCCGCTGACACGGCGACTTCGCTGCAACCGAATTCCCAATACTGCATATGCAGTGAGGGTAGGTATATCGGCTCTTTGATAGGTCACCAAGACGGTCAGAGAAGGCACACGAGACAGCACACAGCGCTGAAGAACCAGCTGTGAACAGCTGTTTGCGTACGCCGTGTCCCTTTGCACTTAACATCGGAAACCACCGTTGTGCACTCCATAACAAACTTAAATTACAGAACAAGCGTATCGTTTGCTCCTAATAAACACAGGTGAATAATATCATAATGCGCACGTCTTTTTTTAATTACAATAAAATAACTATGCGCATGTGCCACAAAATCTGGCAGCAAGGAACAGTGGGCGTGGAATCAGTGGCATTGTTGAAATTGCAATCATGTGAAATGAGCCCTCTAAAAATTGCTTTGCGACGCCTGCGACTGCACCAATTTTTGTCGCTTCAGTCGCAACGTGTGAAACAGCCTTGAGCCGTATCAAAACGGGAGTAACAGCGCAAGACACAGGACATAAGAAGGAGACGGACGGAGCCCAAGGACACGGACAGAGCGCTTCGTCCGCCTCCGTATTACGTTCTGTGTCTTGCGTTGCTACTCTCTTTTTGAAACGGCTCAGGGCCGAACCGCCGCTGTCCAGACGGTTGCTCACAGACGCTATCAACAAGTATGTGCCATGCACTGACACAGTATGCGCTTTATACACAATGCACTTGTTTTTTCGATGCAACACGTGCCACCGGTCCAATCTTTACCGCAGCTCTGAGGCGTGCATCGATTCCGTTTGCGCAGCCATCCAGTGCGCCCCGCTGTCGGATCCGGCGGGCGGAAGCACCATTCCGCGCAAGTGCGGCACCAGTTTCGGAGACCGGTGCGACTTCCTGTGCACGGAAGGGCAGTGCCCCTACCAGTGCGACCGGGCCATGCTGGCCGCTGGCGACCTGCCCTGGAACCGCGTGACAAAAGTGCCCCGCGTCTGCCAGGCGGACAAGACCTGGTCCGGGCCGGAGTTCTTCTGCGAGAGTGAGCGGAGTAGCTGAACGAGTTTGGCGGCTTATGATTGGTTCTCTCAAAAGTCGGCGCCCGCCTGCCTTAGGATATTTTGCTGCTGAAATACTTATCTTCCTTTCTCAGCAACATATGCTAAATCGTGTAGCTGTCCGCGAGCCTCCTGTTACAGTATATACACATTCGTGAAGGCCGGGCATCAGTGTAGTGATGAAGGAGGACATAATAATTATCAAGGTACGACAACCTTCGTACTTGCTCGAGCCTTGCATCGCAAGTCTTTACGACACGTGGAATCACGTGTCTACGACTTTGTCGCACCATTCTTGCGTTCTCAGCTGCGCTATGTGACGTCATTGGCGACTTGTAGCCCAAATAAATTGTTTCAACGTAATGATAATCGCGTATACCATAATTGGAGCTATATTCTCGGTCTTCTTCGGCCAAGGTAGGAGAATCCAGCTTTATAAATGTCTATCTTCAACAGCACTACTGATGACAGAAACAAGCAAATGAACACAAGACACGTGGAGGACATTTATTTGCCCATGTAAGAAGTGGTGCTGTTGAAGATGGATCGTTTTCAACTTGCGCAATCAGTAATACTAAAAACCTTGATTTACGATTGCCGTTAAACACATTACGCGCTTCAGGCATTTTCGAAAGGACTGTGAAGTCCTCAAAAAGAGGATGTCGCTAGTATTATACGGTGAAGCGGCATCGCTCGTAGCTGCCGCCTAAACGTTTACCTAGCGCATCTTGACGCCAGACCCTTTCGGCGCAGGGGTGCGCTGCCCAGCCCTGCAGCCTCCGGCGAATGGCGTTCTCAATTGCTCAAGCACTACGCTCGAATTCGGCACCACGTGCACACCGGGCTGCAACCTTGGTTACAACATCACCGGCGGCGACCCATACCTGACATGCTCCATTCAGGGTAGCTGGAAAGGTCACATGCCCACGTGCAAAGGTAAGCTTCTGTTTTCATTTTAGCTCCATCACTGCAGAGTTCTTTCCGGCTAAAATACAGGAAATTATCTTATATGTGTTCCCTGGCAAAATTTTATACGAGTTATATATATATATATATATATATATATATATATATATATATATATATATATATATATAGTCAAATCAAAAGAATTCAACAATCACTGATACCAAGAAAAACATAGGGAAAACTACTTGTGCTTATTAAATAAAATAAAGAAACTATAAATTAATGGAAATGAAAGTGGCTGAAAAAACAACCTGTCGCAGGTGGCTACGATCCCACAAGCTCCGCATATATAAATTTATACATATATATATACATATATATATATATATATATATATATATATATATATATATATTTATATATATATATATATATATATATATATATATATATATATATATATATATATATATATATATATATATGCTGTATATCCTGTACAGATGAAGATGAAGTCCGCATAAATGCTTGCACTAATTTCCCCGTGGAAGGACGCGGGCAGCCTGGCCGCACGTTAGAGAGTGGAACGGAGATGAAAGGGCTTCAGGCGGGAAACGTGCACGATCTCTGTTCCGCGGCAGTATCGGTCAGTTGGGGCATCAACAGGTGTAGGGCGATAGTTCACCGGCGAGGTCTGCTTTATGACTTTGTAGGGGCCAATATATCGAGACTCAAGCTTCTCACATAAACAGGGTGTTCGTGCAGGTGTCCATAGGAGCACATCGTCACCAGGGCGGTTGGAAACGACGCGGTGATAGGCGCCGTACCGATGTTTGCGGTCGTCTTGGCTGGCTTCAGTGTTCATGCGGCCGCGACGACGACATTGGGCAAGACAAGACACAAACTGGTCGCAGATGAATGGTGAAGCGTTGACGGGCCACAGAAGAGAGAGAGAAAACATTTATTCGGACCATCGAGGTGGTTGCTCTGGATGTCGAGTAGGTGGTGTCCTCATTCCAGGACTCCACTGGCCATGGCTGCTCGACCTACTTGCTGGACGAGAGCTTCTTGTCCCGCCAGGGTATCGCCAGTCAGCTGTACCTTCCACCGCTTCAAATGACGTGCTAGGCGTCTTTAAGTGTTGAGGTTTACCCGCGCACCCCCACGAAATGTGAAAGAGTGTAGGGCGTGTGTCACCGCACCAGAAACACTGAGTGATGAGGTTGGGTGGCGGCCGTATACTAAGAAAAACGGAGAGTATCCGGTGGTTCGTTGAAAAGAGGTGTTGCATGCATATGTTACAAATGGGAGAATCGCATCATAGTTACGATGGTCAGCTTGAATATACATGGATAGCATGTCGCACAGCGTGCGATGAAATCGCTCTGCTAGGCCGTTGCTCTGAGGGTGGTAGCTAGAAGTCGTCTTGTGCGCGGTGTTGGACGCTTGCAGAACTTGATTAAGAGTGCTTGAAAGAAATGCCTTGCCTCTGTCGCTCAAAAGAACGTGAGGCGCCCGGTGACGTAAGTAGATAGCCTACAAGAAGAAGGCCGCTACTTTTGAGGCAGCTCCTGAATGTACTGAGGCTGTTTCAGCGTACCGGGTCAAGTGGTCAACAGCAGTGACGATTCATCTGTTGCCGTCTGGAGTAGGTGGGAGTGGCCCCAAAATGTCAATGCCGACGACAGAGAAGGGTTCTGCAGGACAAAGAAGTAGTTGTAGCCTCTCGACCGGAACAGTAGAACGTGGCTTGCGGTGTTGGCAAAGCGTGTGCGAGGCAACATATCTAGCTATGCTCGTGAAAAGACCTGGCCAAAAGAATCCGCTGCGTATGTGCTCATGTGTTTTGTGGTAACCCAAATGGCCTGATGTAGGGTCATTCTGTGAGGCCTGCAGAACTCCAACGCGAAGAGAGCGCGGTAGAACGGGAACCTATTGATGGCCTTCCGGGTGAAAAATGTACCGGTAGAGCACGTCGTCTTCGAACTTGAACAGTTTTAACTGTTTCCGTAGTCTGGTATTGGGTGGAGATGAAACACCGCTAAGGCGATTAATGATACGATGGCAATATGAATCGGCACGCTGGTGAGTGGAAAGCACTGAAGGGCGATTTGATCGATTCAAGGAAGAAACCGGCGTAATAGACGACGCGTCCTCCGCGCGGCCAATTTGACAAGGTGATGTGATGTGCTACGATGATGGTGGTAATGGTCATCGTGAAAGAGCATTCGCATCTTGGTGCTTCCTTCCGAACCTGTAAATGACATCGAAATCATATGCTTGTAATCGGGGTATCCAGTGGCCAAGGCGTCCAGACAAGTTTTGATTGTCGGCAACCAACATAGGGCATGGTGGTCGGTCACAACCGTGAAATGTCGACGTGGAGGTATGGACGAAATTTCTGAATGGACCAGACAACAGCCAAACAGTCTTCTTCGGTTATCGAGTACTTATTTTCCGCGGAAGTGAGAACGCGGCTTGCATATGCAACAACCTTTTCGCAAAATTCGTGGTCGTGCTACAGCAGTACAGCATCAATTCCTTGACTACTAGCGTCAGTATGCAATAATGTGGGTGCCTTGTCATCAAACTGACAAAGCACAGGTGGGGATGTTAGTGTGCGCTTGAGTTCTTGGAACGTGGCTTCACAACGATCGTTCCAATCGAAGGAACTGGAAATAGCAAGGAGCTTGTGGAGGGGCGAGACAATGCTGGCGAAGTTCCGGATAAAACGTCGAAAGTATGAAGCGAGTCAAAGGAAGCTGCACAGTTCTTTTGCACTAAGTGGGCGTGCAAAGTTGAGCACTGCGGAAATTTTGTTCGGATCAGGCTGGAAGCCGTGTTTACTAACGAGATGACCCAGTACTTTAATCATTCATTTGTGCCAGCGAAACGGCACTTCCTCGTGTTTAGTTGAAGCCCAGCATTAGAAAGGCATGTGATCACTTCAGCTAAGCGTTGCAGATGATCAGTGAAAGTTGAGGAAGACACGACGATGTCGTCGAGGTAACATAGACAAGTTTTCAACTTGAGGCCGCGAAGAGCAGTGTCGATAATTCTTTCAAATGTGGCGGGAGCATTGGATAGGAAGAAAGGCATTACGTTAAACTCGTAAAGACCGTCCGTAGTAGAAAATGCGGTCTTTTCTTTGTTGGCTTCCTGCATTATAATTTGACAATATCCGGAGCGAAGATCAAGGCTGGAAATGTATTGCGCGCCTTGCAAAGAATCAAGGGCGTCATCGATACGGGGCATCGGATATACATCCATACGGGTGATCTTGTTTAGCGCGCGGTAGTCAACACAAACTCGTACTGATCCATATTCTTCTACATTAAAGCGACCGGTGATGACCAAGAACTGGCGGAGGGACGTATGATGTTTCTTTTCAGCTTATCGGTGACGTTCTCCTCGATGATCTTGCGTTCGGCCAAAGAGACTCGGTAGGGACGATGGCGTACAATAGTCTGGCCATCGGTGTCGATACGACGGGAGTGAATGGAGGTCTGTCCGAGTGACGAAGTATCCATATCAAAAGAGGCCTGGTGCTTCGTGAGCAATTTTAGCAACGCTTCACTCTGAGTCAGCACTTATCACGTAAGGTCAGCACTTATCACGGAAGGAATGCAGATGAAGCAGATTTGCCCTGTGGCGGAAAAGCTTGCGAGGCGGCAAGAGGAAGAAGGGAGACTGGTTGGGTGTACACATAACAGGTCACTGCAGAGCCTAGAGCTAGGAGGATTGTTTCAGTGGTCATGTTGAAAGCGATGATTAATGCAGAGCTTTCATTGAACCGCACCAGGCAGGAATCAAAGACAATCCCACGGGCAACACAGCGGCTGTAAGGAGTGATGAAGACGTCCCCATTGGTGATGTCCGTAGAAGAGTTACGATTTGCTCGTGGCCAGGAGGCAGTACATAATCGTCAGCAGCGAGAAAACGGAGTCGTGACTCATCGGCACTACCGCTGCAATGAACTGTCTCGGTCATATGGACTACACGTTGACGGCAAAATATTAAAGCGGACGCTGACGAGAGGAAGTTCCAACCTAAAATTAGTTCATGAGCGCACGGGAATAAAATCGCGGACCTAATGTGATGACGGGCACCATCAATGAAGACGCGTGCTGTACGCTGGGCTGATGACCGAATGGTTGCTCCATTAGCCCTAATCAAAGACCGTCCAATATAAGGCGTCTTCACTTTCCGCGGACGAGAGCACAGGTCCGCACGCATAACAGACATAGTAGCTCTCGTGTCAATCAGAGCTAACAAACGCACACCCTCCACAGACACCAATAACATGCTCGAAGGATATTCAGGACTTGGAGCACTTCGCGGCGATGCAGTTTTCCCTCCAAAAACTGCATTGGCTAGTTTTCCGGTCGCTGGACATGGAGTTGGGAGACAGGTCGAAGTGGCGAAACAGAACGTCGGAGCGGCGATGGGGAGCGGCGTCTCGAGGCACGTGTGTTGTGTGCGGTGTTGGAGAAGCCGTCCGGACATGGAGATCGGCGAGCGAGAGGATTATCGTCATAAGTGTGGTAGACGCGAGGAGGTGGCTCATCGCGTTCAAAGGCAGGGTAACGACGACCTTCATCTTGCTGGTGGCGTCGGCAAAACCGGGAGATATGTCCTCAAAAGCCGCAGTAATAGCAGATAGGCCTCGACGAAGGCCAGGCAGAGTAGTAAGGCGGCTTCGGAGATCGGGCGACTAAAGGTGCCAGGTGATCGTGAACAGGCGCAAGTGGTGTGATTGGAGACGGTGCGGTTTGCATTGCAGTAACCTGGACGTAAGAAGCCAGTTGTGGGCAAGGAGAAGAGTTGGCATAGTGTGCGTTCTGCAGGGAGGCCAATTCCTCCTTAGTAATGCGCGCACGTCAGTAGAAGCAGGTTGGACGTGAGCGCTGCTGCAGTGGGGTGAGCCTTGCACTTGCAATTCGAGCGCAATGGCTCGAATGATAGACCGGAGCTCAATACTGTTGCCAGGGGGCTGTCGGAAAAGTCTGGTTCCAAGCGGATTGATAGCAGGGCGTTGTGGCGCTGACAGACGGAGACGACGTCTGTCACCGTCGAAAGGTTTGGAGCGGCGAGTGCGTTGAAGGCAGTAGATCCTATGCCCTTAAGAAGGTGTCGCACGCGGTCACTTTCTGGCATGTCACTGTCGACACGGCGGCAAAGCGCGAGGATGTCCTCAATGCACGAGGTATACGGCACGCCATAGTGCTGGAAGCGCCCAGACAGCCTCTTTTTCGCAAATTCGGAACGAACCGTGAGTGTGCTAAAAATCCGCTGTAGCTGCTTGCTGAAAGACGACCAATCACGGAAGTCTCTTTGTGATTCAGGAAGCATGTCTTGGCTACTTGAGAGACGTAAAATGGTATGTTCTTTAGCCTAGATGTTTCATTCCAGTTGTTGTACTCGCTGACACGATCGTAGTTGTCGAGCCAGTCTTCAACGTCCTCACCAGGCAAGCCAGAGAAGATTTCAGGATCGCGATACCGGTTGTTGGCAGGGCTGGGAGTGGGGGTGGCTGGCACTTGAACCGAGATGGTGTACGCTGCGGGCTGGTTTTGCGATATGGCGGCATCTTGGCGTAAGCGGGGTCCCGAACGTAGCTCCAGGAGAGATCTTGAAGAGGATTGAGGTTGAAGGGATCTTAAAGCGCCTCCGCCACTTGAAATACCACGGTCGAGACGACGCTTTATTCCAACGAAAAATGGCGCTGACGCAAAAACGAACACGCGCAGAAGATTGATGATGACTTTGTACAGATGAAGATGAAGTCCGCGTAAATGATGACAATATATATATGTATATATATATATATATATATATATATATATATATATATATATATATATATATATATATATATATATATTGCCCTAACAGCTGCACTTGACGAAAGTTCGGCAACCTCGAAGAGTTGTTCACTAATGCGACGGCCTTATATGAGTAGTTACAAGACCTCACTGTAGGAGACAGTTCAATTTCACAGCCTGAGTCCCCTATAGCACCACCAAAAGAATGGCGTCTCTCGGATGAGCCATCAGACAAGCGGATTCAGTTAAACACGTTAGCAAGAAATATGTGTTTTGTGCGTACGTTAAGTCGCACAAATAAACATCAGTGAAAAAAGCCACGTAACGCCTTCTGCAAGTTTTAATACACATGGCTAAATCAAGAAATTCTTTCCTGGCGATACGTCATTTGAGAGTATAAGGGCCATCATATATAAAGACTACACAATATATAACAATTTCAGAACATAGCTTATGACTATAGTTATTAGCCTAAACGAATGTCAACATAACGCAGTACAATTACTTCAGAAAGCATGCCTAATGCCATTGGGTTCATTTATTTCGTAGTGGTGCAATAAAAGATTATATGCAATAAATTATCAGGCACAGAAATACAGAACCATATTAACAAATAAACGAATAAATACTGAGACACAGCGATATCTCAAAAGCAAGGACACGCGAGCAAGTAGGAACAGCGTGGATTATGCTATTTAGCAGCTGATAAAGCATGTGACGAATGAAAATTAATTAGGAAAATGCACAGCAGAGATTACGGAGTTTTACAAATAGCGCAACCAAGCGTCTTTGCGTACCCACAAGGCCTTACCGTGTTTGCGCTGTTAGGTACCCCATTTTCGTTCGCTTCTATAACTCTTTGCATTGTTTTCCAAGCCAGGTTGTTTGCTCGAAGCTTGCCTCACTTCCCCGAAGTTTCCCTGACTGCCTACTCGCCTCGTATTAGCGCCTGATAACTTTTGCCACCTGAATACCTCGTGTATGCCTTTCTGTAGAAGGAGCACTCTCTCTGTAAAACTGGCGCCCTGGTACAGAACGGGTCAAAGCTATGCGATAGCTCCTAACTTCTTTCTTTTATCAAGACTTATCGCCACGCAAAGTTCACGAAGGCGCACCCATCCATTAGAACAAAAGCGAACAATTTTCCAAATCAGTCAGCTACACCGAATAAGATTGGACTACTTACGCCGAATCAGTCAGTCAAGCGCGCGTTTTCTCGTTGCTTGCAGCGACTGTGCTTGGCTGTGTCTGAGGAGCACTGCACGCGCGGGTGTCGCGCAACAAAGCGTGCGGCCCGCGTGCGCAGTGCTCCTCATCTGCGTTCAAGCTTGCAATCGCTGGTCCCTTCGCATGCGCCCGCGAGCCGAGCGCTACGTTTCCGCTATAGTGCTTGTGCGGCGCAAAATATGCTTCCTTCTCAGCGGGTTCTGGTGAAGTACCGATAAGCGACAGTTGGCTTTGTAGTTGGAGCTGTGTATGTAGCCTGTGCACATTGCGACGGCCGCAGTCACGATAGAAGCGATATCGGCGCGTGTTTTCTATTTCTCATTTTATTACTTGTCGTCACCGTGATGTTCCGCGTAATGCCCGAAAGCCACATTAATGAGCGACCCGTACATCGTGAGTGCGAGAAAAAGCACGTAATAGTGATCCGGAAGGAAAGGTGGCTTGGTGGGCATTATCTTCGCACGCCCTAAATATTTGGTTAGGTGGAGGTCACGTGATCAAACGCGCGCTTGGGAAGGAGATCGCCCGTCTTATCCTCTATCCTCGCCGTACCTGCGAATGGCTGTGCGCGGCTCACGCTGAGGCAGCCCGCGGGCCGTATCTGATTGTTGGCATTCGTTGGTGGATGCGATGATAAGGGTGAGCTGGGGTGGCTGCCAACTTCATGCGCGCTGTGTTCCTTCCATGAATGTCTTTACGCGCCCCTAGTGCTACAGGTCGCATAGTTTGTTAAGAGAGAAGGGTAATTCGAGATCGCTAACAGAGGCCGTCCTGGCAGTGGACAATAATATGGCCAGATGATGATGATGAACATAATTTGTAGAGTCGCGGTGAATCGGGCGGCTGAACGAACAGAGCCGTTCCCCCCGCGGCCGCCGTTCTTCACGATGCCCGCGTTGTGACAGCGAGTGATCGTGGACATCCAGTGAGATATTTACAGTTTTACATGGTGATGCAACCTCGACCGTGTGAGCTAGGTCTTCACCGCAAGGATCAGGAGACGGCGACAAAGGCGGTCATCGTGATGAATAAAAAGAGTTGAAAAGAATGTAATCCCTTCATTGGCACACGGTTGTGACTCTATCCGAGTCTAGAGCGGTTGCCTAACAACGGGACGATGACGGCCTTAAATAAGCCCTGCGGTCTTGTGGTAGTCGATGTTTTCGTTGGAAATGCGTGGAAGTGTCAGTGCCTTTGTCAGGTTGTGAAGTCAACGAGCTCTTACCTTTCCTGTCTTCTCCTTTGGGTCCTTCTCTTTGTGTCTGCTCAGGGCGTAGAGGGGCGACGCTTTCTGGGGAAGAGGACAATTATCTCGACATTGGAAAGCACGTTTAAATATTTCCCACACTTGATAGGTCCAATTCCAGGTCGATCATAACAGCCTTTTTGGGGATGAGGGAAATCATCTCTACATGTGAATGCAAGCTGGAGTGTTTGCCAAACTTGAGAGGTCGAAGTCGAGGCCGATCATAACAGCATTATCGGTTATGAGGGAAATCATTTCGACATTGAAAAGCACGCTGGAATCTTTCCCAGAATTGAGATGTCGAAATCCAGCACCATCATAACGGCCCTTTAGGGAATGAGGGAAATGAACTCGACATGGGAAGGCACGCTTCGATTCTTGCCACACTTGAGCGGTTGAAATCCAGGCCTGTGAGAACAGCCCTTTAGGGAATGCAGGAAGTTATCTCGACATGTGAAAGCACGCTTTAATGTTTACCACACTTGAGCGGTCGAAGTCTAGGCCGATCATTACTGCCTTTTCGGATATGAGGGAAATCATCTCAACATGGAAAAACAGGATTGAATGTTTCCCACATTTGAGAGTTTGAAGTCCAGGCCTATCATAACAGGCTAGCTTTTCTGGGATAAGGGCAAATATCTCAACATGGAAAAGCACGCTTCAATGTTTCCACATTTCAAAGGTTGAAGTGCAGGCCGATCATAACAGCCTTTGTGGGGATGAGGGAAATCATCTCGAGGTAAGAAAGCATGCTTGAATGTTTCACACACTTGAGAGGTCGAAGTTCGGGCCGATCATAACAACCTTTTCGGGATGAGGAAAATCATCTCGACATAGGAAAGCACACTTGAATGTTTCCCACACTTTACAGGTCGAAGTCCAAGCCAATCATAAGAGCCTTTTTGGGAATGAGGGAAATCACCTCGACATGGGAAAGCATGCTTGAATGTTTCCCACACTTGAGAGCTCGAAGTTCAGGTCGATAATAACACCCTTTCTGTGGTTGAGGGAAGTAATCTAGACATTTGAAAGCACGCTTAATGCTTCCCACATTTGAAAGGTCAAAGTCCAGGCCGATCATAACAGCCTTTTCGGGGATGAGGAAAATCATCTCGACATGGGAAAGCACGATTGAATGTTTCCCACACTTGAGAGCTCGACGTTCACGTCGATAATAACACCCTTTCTGTGGTTGAGGGAAGAAATCTAGACATTTGAAAGCACGCTTAATGCTTCCCACATTTGAAAGGTCAAAGTGCAGGCCGATCATAACAGCCTTTTCGGGGATGAGGAAAATCATCTCGACATGGGAAAGCACGATTGAATGTTTCCCACACTTGAAAGTTCGACGTTCGGACCCATCATAACGGGATCTTCTGGGATAAGGGAAATGATCGCAACCTGTGAAAGCGCGCTTGAATGTTTCCCACACTTGAGAGCTCGAAGTTCAGGTCGATAATAACACCCTTTCTGTGGTTGAGGGAAGAAATCTAGACATTTGAAAGCACGCTTAATGCTTCCCACATTTGAAAGGTCAAAGTCCAGGCCGATCATGACAGCCTTTTCGGGGATGAGGAAAATCATCTCGACATGGGAAAGCACGATTGAATGTTTCCCACAGTTGAGAGCTAAAAGTCCAGGCTGATCATTACTGTCCATTCGGGGATGAGGAAAATCACCTCGACATGGGAAAGCCCGCTTGGATGGTTCCCACACTTGAGACGCCGATCATAACAACGTGACACATATCATAACACATATCATTCAGGTGCATTTCACACTCCGTTGATAAAACACTGTAGAGTAGTTTACTAAAGTCTGCGGGGTTTTTTTAAGATAAAAAGATTGCCTGAGGTTTAACTCCTGTAAACCGAGTTATCACTAGCGAAAGATCGGTTCGGCTTGGTTTTGCAAAGACTATGCACACAATGTTTCATTAATGTTAGGCCACAGTCTTTCACACACGTTACACACGCTGCCGAACGGGCTGTCCGTGAAGTGTCGGAGAAAAGTGGCCGCCGCAGTCAAGTTTGCCGCCAGCCGAAGGGTGTGGTTCGTCAAACTTTCGTTGTGGGTGTCGTTGCCTGTATCCACGGCTTCGTCTCCTTCTCCTTAATGTTGTTCGTTTTGATGAACAACGGCGGCGGTTGCTGTAGCTTAGATCTTTGCACGCTTCCACACTTCGTAAGCTTCTGTATAACGTCCTAATCTGACCTCTTTTTGCTCCGATCTTACATCAGGAAACTTTTCCTTTGCTTGACACTTCGCAGCCTGCCTTCTAGAAATATCTCCTGAATGACTGGATTCAGCCTGTCGCTTGCGCTGAAGCGCACGCACAGATGGCCCAGCCGGCGTGCCATCCATGGAAAGACTTAGCAAACAAGTGCCGTCGAAGCAGCCATTCACGGCGCGTTTATAGTCCGACGTTGTCGGCGTTCAGGCGAGCGTCGTTCGACGCCGGGCGCGTAGGCCACGTTCGGTTACGTTGGCTTTGTCAGTGCGACGAACCATCGGTCGAACTATGAACGCTATTGTTCTCACCAACGTGACGTAACATGTGCGCGCCTTCACGCTACGTCGGAATATATTTATCTCTTTAAACTTCGCCTAGTCACGTGGTGCGCCAACGGCGAGGCTCCCAGCGAGCGCAGCGGCGACGCCTCAACGCAGCGTATCACGTGGCGTGACGTCTCACCTACCACAGTTACGCTCCGGTGGCTAAAGGTCATTGCACGCGATGAATCACCTTAAGAGACATGGCTTAGTGCAGCTTTCACTCTAAAAAGCATGAAAAGCAACTTGAAGCGAGGTGAACATACAGCAACATATTTACTCTCTAGGCATAGGCTATCCATATCATTAGAAATAATTGTTAGTTGGCTACCTCCCTCTCAAAAAATGTAATAAACTTTGTCCTCTCTATAAATTTATATACATTGTGTTTGTGCATGGTGTTTTGAGAGGAAATTATAAAAAATGAGTTAGAAAATGCACGTGATATAGCCCCCACTGGGGCTTTTAATGCACTTGTCCTTTCACTGTCAGTACTTGCAGAAATAAAGTGGTAGTATGAATTAAAAGCTGGTGCACGCCGCCAGCGGCAATGATATACTAAGCTTTTGCGCGCAATAAAATTTTAAGTGAAAGGTAGAGGCAGCTGAAAAGAAACCTCAATTATGTGGGTAATAGAAGTTTGGTAATGACACTTATAAAAGGGGGGTAGGCTTCGGCATCGCCGGGGGGAGGAGGCACGGCCGCCCCATGAATGCTTTGGAGGAGGCACGCCCCCCTCCCCCGTAGTTTACACCTATGAGCACGTCTATGCGAGCAGCCTAGACGTGTTTCCGCAAGGCCACGTCCGCAGTCTGGGCTCCTTTGACAGCCGCCGATGGCTAAGAGCCGGCAGGCCTAGTTCGCTGGGCCATGGAACCAGATACCAGTGGCACTTGCGACACGACCGCTTCGGGCTCGTAATAAAGCTCCTATATTGGTGAGCACAACGTGTTCACAATTACGTTGCACTTCAATTGTTATACATTTGATTTTATCGGCACCGACGGTAGGGAGTCAACAAATCAGGCAAGCTTGCGATCGCTGGAAGCCGGCATAGGTCTATCCCACAAGTTGTTGGATCCGGGGTCGACGGCCCTTGTGATCCGTCCGCAGCTCGCTGTAAAGCGCCTATATTCGTTAACACAATCAACGTCTCAACATTTATGTTGCTCTTAGTGAGAAGTACAGTTAGTTTTTCTGGCGTCGTTGGTAGCGGTGAGAAAATACGCCATGGCCAGGCGAACCGCTTCGCATAGACGATTGCTGCGGCGTCTGCGCTGACAGATTCCGAGTCGAAATCACGCCAACGATTTACTATTTCGCGCAGCGTTCTATAACATGCACACTTTAGAGGTCACTTTATAGTATAAGTTATTTCGTGTCAGAAACAGATTGGATCTGGTTTTACAGCGAAGCTGTATAAGACTCGGTGCCGGGATTTCTTCGTCTCCGTCCATAGAACAATCAACGAAAAACCATCTCACGAATTCAAGTGAAAAGTGCCTACCTCCACTGGAATCACGCATGCAAGACACACCCCAGTATTCGTTTCAATGAAGAATAGCACAACTCTCAAAACCACATAATCGATGATAAGGGACATTAGAGCAATGCGAAGCACGTAGTGTTCGCCATATGAGTGTCCCGGCAAAGATTCCGGTTGCGTAAGCTGCAGTTGCCAGAAAGCGGCAACTGTGCATGCAAACCAGGGAGTGAAGTCCCTGCACTTTCATATGTAAAAGAAGAGCCCACCTAGCAACTGGTTTCATTTGTGTCCTGATAGCGCAGTGCGAAGGGGACGCACAGTTAGGATTGCCGAAGAGCAGCGTGAACGCGATCAGCGGCGACGAAAAGAGCAACGTCAATATGCCCCACGGCGTCGCGCTTAGGCTGACAATTTAATTGTCTTGCTGTCAATCATTTACATTGACATCGTTCAAGGCTACGTCCTGTTGGTGTCGCGCTGTCGGAAAGCTGAAATGAATAAGCCCGCCAGCAGCAGCTAGCGAATTAACATTCGTGTTGCCTCTGGCATGAGCGCTAACTAAGCCACGAAAACACAGCGTACGGCGGACTCTAACCCCGTCTCAGATGGCTTTCATGGTAGCGCGGACCATGCAGCTGCTGGAGTAGAACGCGCCCGACACCCTAGGAGCCGTGTACGCGACATACATATATACATACGTGCATTGTTACGTCTCAACACCGCCAAAGGCACTAATTAGATGTTTGCCACGAGGCAACTCCCATCGATTTATGAGCGCCTACCAAGAAGTCAACGCAGCGTAGACTCCGACTGCTGACAGGTTCACAAAAGGCACCCCACCACTACGTAACAGCTTGAACTAATGATGAAAAGGGCCAACTTCAAATACTACTGAAGAACGACGCCGACCATTGATTTCCAGGTTGCTATCCTGCCACATATTCCGTATTATCAGATGTGGGGATGCTACGGAACGTTGCAGATCGTTCCGTAGCATCAGACAAGTTCACAAAGCACGCAGCGAGGTCCGATGAGACGAAGCGTTGTGGTGGTTCATTTGTGTCGTCATGTCACATTTAAAAATATCCACATTTGTTTCACTTGCACCAAAGCCACTAAAGACAATAAAGCCAGCAAAGGTAATTAAGGTAAGAGTTTAAAGTGAAAACTAGCAAAGGTAAGAGTTTAAGGTAAAAGCCAGCAAAGGTAAGAGTTTTAGTTGCTTTCTGGCTAGCAGACGAGATAAAGAAACAATTGTCGCTCGCCACAGTCCTTGTGAGGACTCGATGGATTGCACCGCGTTCGCTTGAGCGCAACCTCTCCGGAAAGTCTTGTCACGCCGGTGCAGGATACCGAACAGTATGCGTATGGTTCTTTGGGGACCAAGCGTCTGATAGTCCTTCGGTAGCCACAATACGGGCTTAAAGCAGGCATTCGATAGTGGCCAACATGCTTTGTTTTGCGTTTGCTTCATATCATGGCCCCTGCCCCACAAAGAAAAAGGAGACATTGATGCGGCGCAGCGAATTGTCGCGTGGAGAAAGTTGGATTTTGTTACTTTTTTAGCGGAAAGTAATAAGTCACGGGACGCTTCAGTCGCCGGAGAATCTTCTTATATTATTGCGATAGCAATGATTGGACACTTCAGGCACATTCCTGCCATCGCCTAGCCCTCATGTTCCGTATAAAGTCCAAGAGTGATAACATCGTGACCGCGCGCCGCATGCTGTATGTGCGAGTAAAAGCGTAGAGGGGGGGGGACAGGTTGCATGGGTGAGTAGACGATGGTAGCTTAGTCTTGTGTGCGCAAGGGAGAAAAGCGCGGAGGAAGCTCGCCGCCTTCTGTCGCGCGCGATATATCGGGGGGAGTGGAGGGGGGGACGGGCCATAGGATTTTGTGATCTCTGAACCTGTGATTGCGCATTGCCATGTTTGGCGCATTATATAGCGTGACTTTTTCTTAGATACGTAGACTTATGCGTATATTTAGATATCTTATTGCGAGGTTTTGTGTATACGTGCAGTGAACTTTCTTTCCAGTGCCACTTTTTCGCCCTTTACCAAGCTGTAGCTTCGCATTTGTATATTCCATTGTATATTCCATTGTATCTTCGCATTTATAATGTACGATGGCGAGACAAATGAAAGTGAGCCAACCAGCCCCGCGCGATTATGGTGCTCTTCATTATCTGCGAGGCATGCGCGCAGCCTAGAGGCATCTCCCATTTAGAAAAGTGACGCGCAGGTGTGAGGATCAATTTTCTTTAATGCTCTCATACACTGGGTTGAACATAGTTGAGTGACATAATGCACACTCGAAGAGTTGAACAGCGTGGCGCCGTGAGGTTTTTGACAGCTGAAGGTGTTTCCTAAAGAGAGATTAGTCGCCATGTGGCTGCCGTGTACGTTGAACATTGTATTTCATTGTTGAACATGTATTTCATTTCATGTAAAGCGTTGGAGGAAACGGTTTAAAAAAGAACCTGAAAGTGGCAAAGATGATCCAAGACCGGGTCAAAGCAATCACCCCCAATGTAACTGCAAAGGTTGATGAGCTGATCAGAGAGAGAGAGAGAGAGAGAAAGCAAGGACAGGAAAGGCAAGGAGGTCAACCAGAAGAGCACTCGGTTTGCTACCCTACACTGGGGGTGGGGAAAGGGGAAAGGAAAGAAGCAAAAGGAAGAGAGTAAGCACTGAGTGAGTGTGGGAGGGACACTATACACAGGGACACTATAATTGGTCTCTTAGGCCGGTGCACTTCAAGTAGTGTACTAGTGCACGAATCGCTTTTCGTGCCAGGGACGGGTGTGTCCACGGTCCGAGTAGTATCTTTGACTCGGTGAGCGGTCTTGAGTCCAGTCGGTGTATAGTTACCCGCAGAGAGAGGCGTTGTACATCGTAGCGAGGGCAGGTACACAATAGGTGCTCGATGGTTTCCTCGCACCCACAGGAGTCGCACGTCGGGCTTTCGATGATTCCCCAAACGATAGGAGTATGCGTTCGTGAACGCCACTCCCCGCCACAAGCGGCACAGCAAGGTTGTTTCGCCGCGGGAAAAGCTAGATGGCAGTTGTAGCCGTAGTGTGGGGTCCAGTTTATGTAATCAGCAATTGAAGGCACTTGAACTCCAGAGATCTTGTGATAGAAAAGAACGAAGGATAAGCGTCGATGAACTGGCAGAGTGTGTGGACGCTCAAAGTCACAGTTTGGTTCACACCATAATTCATGAACACCTCCGTTATCGGCTCTTCTGTGCGCAATGAATGCCCAAGATTTTGAACCATCGCCAGAAGACGGAGAGGTTCGGCACTGCCTACACTCATCTGATCCGGTATCACAATGAGGGTGACCACTTCTTGTCTGCAATTGTGACCGGGGACGTATCATGGTTGCAGCTACTACGAGTCTTAAACAAGACGGCAAAGCTTACCGCGGAAACATTCGAATTCCACCCCCCCCCCTTCCCGTAGAAAGCAAAGGCCGTCATTTCCGCCGGGTAAGTGTTGTTGAGTTTTCTTTCGATCGTTAGGGATCATTACTGCTCGAAGTTGCTAAACCTGGGGAGAATATCAATCGTATCCGATATTGCGAAACGCCCGATCGGCCGCGTGTCGCAATCAAGAATAAACGACGTGGAAAATTCGCGAATGGGATATTCTTGCTCCACGCAGTGCCCATGCCCCCGTCGCTGATGTGGTTAATACAAAACTGGCAACGTTCAAGTGGGAAACGCTGCAACATCCGTTATACAGCCCACACCTGTAACCTTGCGGCTTCCTCATTTTGGGGTAATTGAAAAGCAGCTCAAGGGAACTATATTCGCGTCGGACGATCGCGTGAAAGAGTCAGTTACAGACTTTTTGAAGCAGCAACCCAAGGGGTTTTATGAGACGGGAATCATGCAACTCAATAATAATAATAATAATTATTATTATTATTATTATTATTATTATTATTATTATTATTATTATTATTATTATTATTATTATTATTATTATTATTATTATTATTATTATTATTATTATTAATGCCTTTATTTTCCATCAAAAGGATTTGGGAGGCAGAGACAAAAAGCTAAATTTCCAGCTTGACGGGCTCTCGCCTCCCCGATACAAATACGTGATTTTTCGAAAAAGAGGCAAACAGTACAAGCATATGAGCACAGACGAAAAGGAATATCAGAATGCACAAACAAACAACAATTGTTACAGAAATGTACAATTTCAAAAAAACAAACCGATGCGCGTGATATCATGTCTCACATTTGAAACAAAAAGTGCCACCCTTCTACGTATAACTGAAACAAAATGACGCAAAGCTTTTGGCCGAATGCGTTGAAGATTTAAACTGTAATTTTCACACAATCTTAAGAAATATGGAAGACTGTTTCTGAGCATATGTTGTCCGTAACCTGTTCTGAATGAATGTATGTGCCAAATAACGGTGTTTCTGGTTGCGTACGTGATATTTATTTTCTGCGGTGATGTCAGTTGTGCAATGAATAAGACATTGTTTTTGAGCTCGGTTATGTATTTAGAAATTAGGCGGTATGCGTACAGATCATGAATCGGCACTATGCTGTCTTTCATAAAGAGCGGTGTAGATGGGTGGTCATATGCTACATTGCATATTATTCTGAGCATTCTTTTCTGCTGAACGTGTAATTTTCGTAGATTCGTGAGGGATGTTTCCCCCCGGACCAAATGACATTAATTTAGATGGGAATATAACAATTAATTGTAAAGTAGCATTCTCAGTTTTATAGGGAGGAGATGCTTATCAGTGTAAATCGATTCAATGACGCGTGACAGTTTAAATGCTACGTAATTTGTGTAATCATCCCGTGTCATTTTCTAGTTGAAAGGTACACCTAGTACTTTAAAGGAATTCGCTATCTCTATTTTAAAATTATTAAGACTGATATCATCGTTAATATAAAGATCCTTTTTTGGGACGGTAAATTATGGCCTTTGTTTTGGAAGTGTTAATCTTTAGAGCATTATATTTTGATCATTTCTCAAGCTGCCTTAGTGCTATTTGCTTTCATGGCTTGTTTGAGGCGGATGAGGCTGAAAACAATAAGCTGGCGTCATCAGCATATATGACCATTTCTATTTATCTGTCTATCTGCGTTATGTCGTTCACGTATATATTAAAAAGGAAGGCGCCCAAAGTGCTACCTTGCGGCACGCCGGAAAAGAGTGCTTTAGCATTGGATCGGTGACCGTTTATTTCAACATACTGTTGTCGACTCCAGAGGTACCTGTTCAAAAGCATCAATGACGTTCCTCGAAAGCCATATACTTAAATCTTTTTTTAAAAATAACTTGTGCTTCAAGTGATCAAAAGCCTTCGAAAAATCTACATATATTCATAAAGCCAAATACTGTATCAAGAAAATATCAAGAAATTTTAGAATGTATTCTTTTTGTTCTAATAGAGCGAGTTCGGTGGACCGGTGTTTCCGAAAACCATATTGTGAAGGTGTCAGTATATCATGCTTATTACAGGAATTATTCATCCGGGTCAAAATTACTTCCTCAAGCCCTTTCAAGAAAACAGGCAGTATTGACAAAGGCCTAAAGTTTGCGAAGTTATTCTTGTCATCTTTCTTATAAACAACTGCTACTCTTGCAATCTGCATTTTCTGAGGAAAGACACCATTCACGAGACAAAGTTTGAACATATGGGTGGGACATGGTGCTATTACATCAATAACAATTTCACAGGTTTCACCCTAATATCGTCTTTATCACAGCTCCCAGAATTACTTAATGCAAGAAATACGGTCTCTACTTCGGACTCAGTTACAGGACTCAGGAAACATGTCTGATCTACGGTACAATTTATGTAGGCCAGAGCCATTACATCATAGTTATTTCTCTGGAGATCAATAAAAAAAATAATTGAACGCATCAGCCAACTTGCTGCCCGGCAATTCTTGATTTTTGTGAATAATTTTTATGACTTGGTTTGATAGGGACGGAGGATTGAGCGCGCTTTTGAGCTTATTCCGCGTCACGTCAGTCCTAGAGGTTGAGTTAAAAAAGAAATTGCAATAATACTCATCTCCAGCGGTTCTTATATTATTCGTTAGTTTGTTACGAAGGCATTTGTATGGTTTAAAAACATCAGAATCGCGAATTTTCAAGAACTTCTTATACATCCTATCCTTCGCTTGAATTCTAGTAAGTAGACTTGGCGTTATCCAGGGCTTACATATTTTTTTACTGCGTAAGGTACTTGTAAGGAAATTATGTATTATATAATTTCACAAAGCTACTCAAGAATAAGTTGTATGCATGATCTACATCGTCAGTGTGACAAATGTCTCAATGGTCATGGAGGCTACTTTTAAGTGAAACACCCCGTCTGTCATATATTCGCATTGGGTCACATTCATTTGACTCGCCCTCGTATATTTTGCAGAACTCCTGCGTTCTATATGTGCGCCCTATTGCGGCTGTATTTTCAGTGCAATTACTCACAATGCACGACCGGGGAAAGCTGCTCCTGCGCAAAGAATTGGAACAAATGACAGCGTCATTGAGATTTTTCCAGGTCATGCTGAACAGAGGGCTCGTCAGGATCGGAAGACGCAGGAGGATGCGCCCTGTGTGCGAGCACTCGGGCGGCATCGTCGGCGGATTCGTTTTCAACCAGACAGCCAGATCCAAGGGCCCAGATGATCTCGACGTGGCGTCGCCTTGAGGGAGGAGTGCCGGAGAGTACCTTCTGCGCTTGGGGTGCTATCAGTCCTTTTGTGTAGCTGCGAATGGCCGTTTTGGAATCGCTGATGATGCAGTGTACGTTGGCTGAGGCGTAGGCTAAAGCGATGGCCGTTTCTTCTCCTTCGGGTTGAGTGGTGAGTATTGATGCGGTCGCGACGAGGCGGTATTGCGAGCCCGCGGCTGCTGCGACCGCCATGGCGTTCTGGTGTGTGTATTCCGCTGTGACCACGTAGGCTACGTCTGTGGCTTAGTCGCAGCGCTTTTGCAGTTATTTAGCTGACTGCACGTTGCTCCTGTTTGTGTTCAGGGTGCATATTGCGAGGTGTGGGAGCGATAACTAGCTGAGCGTGAATGTTCGGAGGGATGGGTACTCTTGGTCCGAATTGGGTGGTGTAGGTTATGCTTCGGGTACGCAGAATGTGTCTGTCCGCGGTGGAATTGGCGAGTCCTTCGTATTGGGTAACACTTTGAACTTCAATACGCTCGTCTATGCTGTTGTGAATGCCGAGGGCGTCCATTTTCTCGTTAGAGGTTGAAATGGGAAGACGTAGGGCTTGCTTTTATGCCCTCTTGATCATGGTATTAAGCTTGAGCTTGTCAGTTGCACTGAGGCGAAGGTACGGGGCGACATATGTGATTCTGCTCAGGGCGTAGGTGTTCAACAGGCGCATCTGGTCATTTTCTTTCATGTCGATTTGCGATGCGTGCAGTGAGGTATTGGAGGAATATGCACTGCCGGAATTAACGCTTGTTAACCGAGAATATACCGATGTGTTTTATAACATTGAAAAAACATTGAGAGTATAACGCAAGTGTTTTATAACATTGAAAGACGCTGTAAAATTTTTAATGCGATACTTATCAGTGACGTATATCTGAAGTAAAATTTAACGAAAGTGTAAGAATATTATTATACCGTCTAACTGATCTCATCAAATTATGTCTAATACCACAGTTGTCGAGTGTCAAGCCCTCAAAGTAAACGACAAGCTCGATGTCAGCCCTGGTAACTGCAAGAAGCGACCATCGGCTTACGACTTTCTTTGCCAGTGAGTACACGCTGCACAATTTAACATAGTCATAGTGTGTCCTAACGTACTGTGATCGAAAAGAGTAGCCAGGACATCTAGGCCCAAAGGAATGCCTTTGCAAGGGATGCTCAAAACACTGCTCAGCCCAAGGGCGCGGGACCAAATCCCGGTCGCATTTCGATGGCGGCGAACTGCAAGAACACCAGCGCACCGTGCATTAGCGACCCCGGGCGGTCGAACTTCATCTGGATTCCCCAACAATGGCGTGCCTCCAAATTATATTCTCGTTTTGTCACGTTTTGACGCGTGATGCACTTATATGCTCAAAAAGAAATCGACAATTGTCATTCTGTTCGCGCCCGAATCCCGAGTGTTTGCCATCATTTCGCCGCGGCACCTTTCCAAAAATATATTTCCTTTCCTTCCTTTCAGTCGTAGTACGACAAATTTATCAAAACTTCCAAAGAAGTGAAAGTTGAACAAGTCGGTGCGCTTGCATGATTTCAAGCGCACGTAAAGTCAAACATAAAAAAACAACTAGCAGGAGCGCTGAATCTAAGCCGAGGGCCAGCACTGCGTTTTGAGCTGAGCGTCCCGGCGTTTTACTCTTCGTGCGGTGGAAATTCTAGGTGTCGCGCACGCGCCGAAGCTTAAGTGCTATGGCTTTACGTGCCAATGCCACTATATGATTATGAGGCACGCTGTAGTGCGGGACTCCTGAAGAATTTTGACTAGCTGGGGTTCTTTTTTATTATTGAAATGGAAAGAGAGAGATGTAATCGCCCTGTAATAATGACGACTACTCCTTTTCGCACAGCAGCAACAACAACATGAAAAAAATACCTGACGTTCTTAAGATGCACGTTTGGATGGACGTTTTTCGCCGCCATCGAAATGCTGCCGCCGCGATGCGCTTCCATGCGTAGCAGCGCAACGCCACGGCCACTAAGCCGATATGGCTGGTATTTTGCAGAGACTTAAAGGCCAACTGCAAGGAAATTTCACTTGCGCTTAATTGACTATAAAGGCCTGGCGCATACTCTCGAAGTAATCTTGGGTAAGCCGCGAGGCTGGCAATCGCCTGATTTTGTTATTAGCAGCTATTAAATAGCGCCTATGCAGACGACGCGTGCACCTGGCAGCAACTTGGTAGCGATGCGGATATGGGGCGCATATTGAAGATCCGTACGCAACTGTTGATCTCTCAGTTGCGCCAGATTGCGCCTAGGCAGCCAGGTGCATTGCTCGCTCGTCATTTGCCACTAGGGGCGTCTCCCTCTGCATGCGTTGTCCCTAGCTGTTGCGCTCGTGATATTGTTGCAAGGATGTCGATGCGCTGCGTGGCGGTCGGGTGCTTGAATACGTACTCCAGCAAAAGCAATGGCTGTGCAGCACGCAACGCTGAGCAGAGGAACGCCGAACACATCTTTCCTGTCCCAGCTTTCCGAGCGCAAGCATGCACCGCGGCGCGGCAGGCACATGAGACGCGGACCAGTCAACGCGCACCAGACATGTAAACTGCAGTAGACAAGCTGCACTTCATCACAGCCACTTACCCATCATGATCTACTTGGCATACGATTTCTCGAGTTGACTATATGCCGCGATGGCGCACGAAACCGAGGGTAACATTTAAAGGCAACTTGTATTGAACGGCGATATTCTCGAGCGATCAATTCCGGTAACGCATCATCTTCAAGATGTTCTGCGCGTCTCTACATCGGACGCGTCGAAGTAGACGAAGGAAATCCTTTCTGAACCAGTACCAGAAACGAGCAGGAACCGCATGTTGCATTTGTCACAAAGGAGAACGCGACGCCGCGGCCATGGTGTAGATGCGGCGGCAAGCCCTGGAGGAATGCGATGCCGCCACAGCGAAACAGGCGAATACTTATCACGGCCGCAGTTCGGTCTGTCTGGCCGGCCGCGACTATATGCACACGTAACACTGAGCCCCTCTAGCCCGGCCGTGCCAAGTCTCAGCTCCTTTTCATCCCTTACTACAGATGGTGGTAGTTGTCTGGTCTGTCTAGGCAGCCCACATGGAAACAGTGCTTTTGCTTGCATGTCGGCTCTCTAGATCGCTCGACAAGTCCGGCGCTTCCAGCCTGCCAGGCGGCGGCCGGTGACGTCGTATACGTCATGCCGAAGACGCGAAGATCGCTAAAATTTTATCCTGCGCTTTTGACGTGACCCGCCGGGGCGCGGCGATCAGGCGTTGCCGCAGCGCTATAGCGGACAACGGCGAGCCAGCGCTTATTTCATGGTCGAAGGCGCAAACGCAACACGATCGCTTCAGTGAACCCTAGCAGCTTGCAGCTGGTTAGCCAAGCTAGCGCGCGATGCACCCTATTCCAGGTGCTGCGGCGTGCGATAGGACACATTCTATTCCGGCGCCAGCCACACAAGACTGTAGAGCGTCCAATTTTCGCCGATTTAGCGTAACTGCGCCACGCGTGGGTCGCGTCCGCGTTAAGCCGGACTATCGTGCACTTTTAGCTTGGGCAACCCAATACGCTCTTCTTCTAGCGGAGGCGGAACGAATCGAGTCGCTGCTGTTGAACGTAGACAGCCAGGCAGAGAAAACCTGCTGCACTTTCAGAACACTTCGCATTAAAAGAACATCGCGCGCGCGCAACAGCCTTGTCACAGCGCACGAAGCAGCTAAGAAAGTGTACTACTGTGACTAGCAGACGTGCAGGACATTCGCTGCTGATACACCGCAACGGAATGCAAGCAAGGAAAACAGACAGCACGGGTGCTGGTTCTCCACATTATTCACTGTACGTCACTACTGCCGGGCAATAATGGCGTCGTTTTTTTTTTTCAGTTTCGGCATGAAAAACGTCAATTTTTGCGAGCTCTTTGTGACGGATTGGGCTGCATTTCAATCGTAAGATTTTGTACAGGCTACTTCCTGTCTAAGCTATGTAAAACTAGGTTTTTCACGTGGTCGAAAATTTCGTAGCAGTTGGCCTTTAAATTGATACCCTCATGCACGCTTCTTGTGGGGGTCACGGCGAGACCAAGAAAACTGAGTGAACGCAGTGTATCTTATTTGTTTCACCGACAAGAAACGCGCTGCTCAACTCTGCAGGTACCACTGCAAGGAAGGCTGGACGCTGGTTGACAGGGACACCAAGAAGCCAGTCGACGGAGTGCGGAAATGCTTAGCAGACGGGACATGGCTGAACGCCAAGCAAAAGATAACATGCCAAGGTAAGTGATGGCATTATGCGCGTGGCGGTGGCAACGGCATGCGAGAGCCTCCGAAGCTACTTTGTTCGCCCTTTGGAATTTGCGACCTGTTGTCTGCAAATGCGGACGGCTAAGGAGATGAGCTCATTCTTCAGCTGAGCGACAATTAAATATTTACCATATATGATAATTCTCAAGTTGAGCTCCAGGTAAATAATTACCATATGTGTTACGGTAGCGTGATCCCCTATGGCGGAAAAGTGTGTCAGCTTCAATGGTTTTTCATGCAGCAAAGGTGTGGTATGAGTGTTTCGTAGCTCTTCCAGATGGCCAGGCCAGTATAAACAATTGAGTCAACTATTAATTAATTCATTCATTGATCCTCTAGTCGTCCTCTCTCCACAAACACACACACAAAAAGAAAGTAAAGCTAGTTACAGAACAGCGAAGCATGTGGTCCTTTTCTCAAGTTTGAATTCGTGTTTAGCGTTATTTTCATGAGAGTCTTTTGTCTCGTCGTCATTTTGGTAGATTCGAACTTCGGTTCCGGATTGCGCACGCTCTTCAGTTGCATCAGGCTGTGACTACACCACGGTCTATCACACCTTGCAGCTATGGCCGCACTCACGGTGGAGGAATTCTATCTTGAACCGTCTATCGGCACTCTACGTGGGAGGAATCTTTCAGCGTTGACGTATTTGCTCGCTAGAATAGCAGCTTGGACTTGTTAGTTTTCCATCCTGCTGTTAACAGCGCAAAATGCAGACAAGAGACGAGACAAGAAGACACCACAAGCGCTGTGATGTCTTCTTTTATCGTCTCTTGTCTGCATTTTGCGCTGTTAACAGCAGGGTCTTTTCTCGGCCTTTTACTCCCGAAGTTGAGGCTTAGCTTGCCTCTGCTGGCGCTTGGCTTGGATTGCCTTATCTTGAAAGAGGGGGTTGGCTTGCCTCCACTGGCGCTTAGCTTGGGCTTCCCGTTTTCAATCCTCGGCGGTAGAGGCTTCCCTCCGATGGCACTTTGCTCGCGCTTCGCGCTCTCGAAGCTCGGGATTTGCGCGACGTCGGCACTGCCGCTCTGGTGCGATACCCGTTGCCGCTCGCGCCGAGCGGAATCCATGGAGCGAATGTTGCCGCGCCGGCGAAACACCTGCCCAAATACCCCTCTCCTCTTGCATCCTCTGGCGCAAGCTCTGATTGGTCCGCTCACATCCCGGTGGAGCCCCGATCCTAACCCGCACCTTAAATTGTTTTCCCAGTGACTCTACCGCTCCATAAAGCCCATTGATAATTCGAAAGTAGCGACACTCTCCTCCCCGCGGCGCTTTCCTCGTCGATTCTCTTTGCCCGGCGGTCGCGCGTGCTGCGCACGGCACGCTTTTTCTCCTGGTCTCCCGCGGACGGGCCGCAGCATTCTATGGAGGGGCGTTATTTTAGGCCAGTTGTGCGCTCCAGTTGTGTTGAAAATTTTCAGAAATGCTGATTATAGCATCGATAACGCTGAAGGCAACGTTTATGACGAGGCTGGTTTTTTTCTGAAAGCCTTATGAACGGGGTATACTAATGTAAAAGGAGCTTTGAGGCGAGTTCTATACTCCAGACAATCTTTCTGCCACATGATGAGATGCTTTACTTGGTGCGTCTGATCTAGTATTCCTTGTGGCACGTACCTCTGCGTGTGGCTTAAGCGAAAGCCTTAGATCTCTCTTTCAAGATCCCGTTGTCAGGTATAGAAAATATCACGTCACACAAGGACGGCTGGAAGCAAACCAAAGCATGTCCAGCCATGTTTAAGAGATGATTACTGATTAGCAAAGTTAATTAATAAGTGATCAGTGATTGCATCAAGATTGATTACGGTGTATTAGGGAGGATCAAGGTGAATTAAGGTGGATTAAGGTAGATGAAGGTGGATTAGGGTGGATGAAGGTGTATTAAGAAGGAATCAGGTCTATAGATGTGGATTAGGGTGAAATACATTGCAGTGCTAAACAGTATTGCGTGCAGAATATTCTCCGCATTACTACATCATGACCACAGTCATGATTGGTTGCTCAGCCTTCGTAGTCAAATCGTATGCATGCAATGATTTCAGCTCGTGTTAAATCGATGGAAAGTGTTTCCCCACAGAATAAAACCAAATAAAGGTGGTTTTAAAATATTCGTTATTAAAGCGAAGATTCCCGGCCTCCGCCTAGATATTCATATCAACAGCAAGCGTGCGCAATCATGTGAACAACCCTGCACATTGTCTGTATCCGTGGGAAAACCAAATAATAATTGTCGCCAGCTTATGCGTGCGTGGAAGTTCAGTTCAAAGCAAATCCGAAGAACCCTAGGTTTCCTTAGGTATCGCTAAGAGACGCGAATGCGAAAGCCTTGTAAAGCCTACTGTAATTCACCTTTATGCACCGCCATCAACCCTTAATCTACTTAATCTACCCTAATCCACCTTAATCCACTTTAACCCTCCTAAATTCACCCTAATCGATCTTAATCCTCCATAATCAACCCTAATGCACATTAATACACCCTAATAAACCTTAATCCTCCTTCATACATTTTAATCCACCCTAATCCTTCTCAACACGCCTTAATATTTGTTCATGCACCTTAATCCTCCTTTATACACCACAATCTGCCTTAATCCACCCTAATCGATCTTAGTATTCCTTCATTAACCGCAATTCACCGTAATCTTCCTTAATCCACCCTAATCCTCCTTAATATATCTTCGTCCTTGTTGATGCACCTTAATCCTCCTTAATACACCCTATTCAACCTTAATCCTCCATAATCCACCTTAATTCAATGATTCATAAATAATTTATTAACTTGGCTACTCATTAATATCTTATACACGGCTGGACACGCTCTGGGTCGCTTCTGGCCTTCCTGGGTCACATGATATTTTCCGTTTACAACGCGACCTTGAAACAGATCTAAAGGCTTTCGCCTTAAAACTTCAAAAAAAAACGCAATGTGGACTAGCTAGCGCTGGTCACCTGCAATACTACGGGTATACTTGCAACACATTTTTTCAGGGCCTGCATTCAGTGTATGACTGACGCACACAACAACGTAAGCTGAACATAATATAGCTCCTGTACAAGCAGCTATTACAATTTTAAGTAAAACAGGCAACGGATCCTAACTATAGCGAAAAGTGCGATCGAGAGGTTGTATTTTCGCACATAAATGTTCACAGCGGAAAGCAGAATCTCTAGTGCTGCATTTCCGAATGAATAACGACAGTTGGCGACGTGCGAGGTGATGGCGCCCGAGCAGAATATTAAGCACACTGAGGACAACCTCATTTCTATGTAACATACAAATTTCCGCAGCGAGAACGCTGGTGAGCAGGCCGGAAGAATAAAAAAAAATGCAGTATTAGGGGACACTTTGATACGAGCAATAGTAAAGACGTCTCACTTCGCAAACAACACTGATCTTTGTCAGAACAAAGTTCTTTCGGCCAATGTTGTGCAGCCACTGCTTCCTGCGCAAGCCGTCACGCTTTCCTGGTGGTATAATAAAAACTGCATAACCATCTTGACTCGTCTTGCTTCACTTATATGCGCAACAGCACGGCCTAGCGCTAGCACAGAGAGTACGAAACACAGCGTACAACGTTCGCTACGCCGAGCCAGTCGAGCTGAGGAGAAAAATGGCGCGGACGAAAAAGAAAAACACCCGCAAAACGCAAGATCCGCGCGTTCCCAAGGGCAACGGGAGGGAGACCAATCGCCGTGCAGAAAAACTGGCGCAAGACCGCTTCCCGCGGAAGGGGGCGGGGGAAACGCAAGGGTCGAGGAGGACGCGAGGAGGTCGCGCGGCGGCGGCAGAGTTCAAAGAGTCGCGGTACTTTCAAATTATTATGGTGCTTTACCATTGGATGGATGGATCTGATGAGCGTCCCCTTTGGAACGGGGCGGTGGGTTGCGCCACCAAGCTCTTGCTATTATACTGCCGAATGTCCTACCTAGGTCAAGCAATAAAAAAAAACACTATGAACTTCCACAACAAAATTTTCTGATCCCCTATTTCGTACTGTGATTTTGTACATCTCCGTTTCCTCTCGTTTCCCTACTTTTATTCCACCAATCCTCCTATCACCTCTTACTAATCCCTATTGCGGACATGTTTACTTTTCTACTGCTCTCGCTGAACCCAAGGGCTTCAGGAGGCTAGTGGTGCCTAAATCGACCGGGGGGTACACGCCTTCACATTCTAATGAAACATGCTCCATAGTTTCCCGAGCTTTACCGCAGCAAGCACATGCCTCCTGTTCCTTTTTATATCTCGCTTTATAAGTGCGTGTTCTAAGGCATCCCGATCTTGCTTGGAAAAGTAATGCATGAGCTTCCCTTTGAGTTATCATAAATTGTTTCTTTCCTGATTTCGTTTTCTTTTTCTCTTAAGTAGTTACTCATGGCAGGTTTCTTTTCCGTTGCCGCCACCCATGGGATTATTTCGGCCTCTCTGTCTTTCCGTTTGACGTTCTTTGTTGCTTGTTGTCCACCCTACAGGCCGCATACTTGCGGGTAAGCTTCCTAGTCCTATTCTTCCACTGTGAATCAATGTTATTCCTGTACAGACACCTCAAAACTCTCCCAGCCCATTTACTGTCTTCCATATTCCTCAATCGTTCTTCATGCTCAATTTTACTGCGAGCTTCCCTCATTTTAAAAGTAGTCCAGCCCATATCACCCTGCACAGCTTCAGTTGTAGTTCCTACAAACCGCTCCTACCGGATGGATGGATGGATGGATGGATATTATGAGCGTCCCCTTTGTAACGGGGCGGTGGGTTGCGCCACCAAGCTCTTGCTAGTATACTGCCTAATATCCTACCTAGGTTAACCGCTCCTACCCTTGCCGCGCCTTCTGGCGGTGAGCTCTGGAACCTGCCTCCCCCCCTCCTCCCCCCCCTGCGTGACACTGCACGCTAGACGGCGAAGGCTCGACTTAGAACAACACCGCTGTTAAAAGTTGCTTGCTTTCAGAAATGTGTAGACTAGAATGCTCAAAAGTTGGGTCGTAATGAGAGAATCTGGATGCGTTCATGTAAATCTTTTGTGTGTGAACCTTGCTTGCACTTATGATCATACGCCTCGCGAAAAAAAAAAGAAGAAAGCTGCAGTTTCAGTCCTGGCGTGAAGCAGTGACGCGATACCTGGCAGGGCAATGCGCGGACAGCACCCACCACGTGTCCACGGACTACACTGCCTACCGGATCGGCTATCTGTGTTATAACAGTGTATACAGGGTCCGGCCACTTTGTTCTAAGAGAAGAATAACGAGGAAAAATTCGTAGGAACTTTTGCAAATGAATTATGCATTTCAACGCGTGTATTTTATGCAAGTATGGATACCGCTTACTGATTCACTACATAATGCTCTGGAAAGCAGTGTCAGTGACCGGCACATCTCTAGTATTGGTAATGATTTATTAAGCGAATGTACTCTTTTCATACCCCTGGACTGTGAAAGCGCTGGAGTGCCTGAGTTTAGCGCAGTCGGGCAATTAACACATTTTAATTTTAAACAAAACGCACCAAACAACACACCAATAAAGAAATATCGGATACGAAATATCGTGAATGTACAAACAGGGCTAGTTACGCCGCCGGATTCTCGTTCCTTCTGTAGCTCGCCGTCCCGCGTTACTTAGTGGTAGGTGACCGAGGTTGACGTGTCATGGCCACTGTGCAGGGAAGCAGGCAACCGGCAGGGACGAGGGCGTTGTGGCTGCGAAAACTTGAAGGATTTATTCACAACATGGCGAACGACTGAGATGCGATGAGACCCGCCACGGTTGCTTAGGGGTTAAGGTGTTGGGCTGCTGAGCACGAGGGCGCGGGATCGAATCCCAGCCACGGCGGCCGCATTTAAATTGGTGCGAAATACAAAAACACCTGTGTACTTAGATTTAGGTGCACGTTAAAGAACCCCACGTGGTCTATATTTCCAGAGTCGCCCACTCCAGCGTGCCTCATAATCAAATCGTGGTTCTGGAACGTAAAGCGCCGTAATTCTTATTTTTTTTAGATGAGAGTGAGATGTACACGGCGGGGACACTTAAACAGACCTGACTTTACAATAAACCACTCCTTGTACCTTTGGCGGTGGAGCGTCTTGGCCTAAAGTCTCGTGCCAGCCCCAAGTATTCTCAGGTTGGCGCCTGAGTTGCGTGAGAAGATCCCTCCTACAGCCGAGTACCCCGGGTGGACGCATCGTTGTCGAGCGTAGAGCTTCCCCTCTCCGCTCTGCTGACTCTTTCCAGCCAGGCGGAAACACTTTCAAAGCGCCAAAGAGCAATTTGCGTCAGTAGCGCTGTACGCGATGGCTTCCTTCAATTGCAACTGAAGCTGGGGCGCATTCATTGGTCACGACGCCAGCGTCTTTCACAATGCGCAAACTCTGTGCCCCTTTGGTGGACAGGAGGAAAGTTCTCCAACGGCGCATAGCAACTACTACCTAGAGAAAGTCGTGTCGTCCGAATGCTCTTATTTATGTGATGACGCGAGGCTCAATAGATATTTCGCATCAATTGTTCGCATCAAGGATTTGCGTCAGCATTCAACTACACGGACACACATTAATTACGGCTATTAGTTTCTTATCCACTACCTCAAGCCTGTTCTCTAGTGCCACTCGATACACAATAAAAACGCGCCTTGTAATAATCATATCTCGCAGTTGAATTTGATCGGTTGGCACCATGGCCCTCTGAAATCTGCAAGGCATGAGTCACTCACAACACTTCATTGGCCTTAGGCGGAAGGCAAAGTCGTAAGAGTGACTGCGATGGGGTAAGAAGGTCCCAACGCGCAGTGGCGAGCAGCGACTGTGCTGAAGGATCGGCATTTCAGCTTTGATCTTCGGTGACGGACCCTTGGTTCGTGGCAGGTCGCTTCCCGGGAGTGCTGAAATGGAGTCGTGCAGCCGGGGTTGTAGCGCTCTTGTCTCGCGTCTTTGCGCTTGGTCCAGGCCCGGTTATGTTTCAATTACAAGCCGGTCTCGTAACTCTTCTTTATTTTGTTCCGACAAGCAGTCATTTCAGAACGGCGTTGAGCCCATGACCACAAAGAAAGCTAGCACAAGGCCACTCTCACTTGAGACTAACCACGCCGTAGCCTCGTCGATGAATTCAGGCTTTAAAGAAAGTGATCGCTGCTGCTTTCCTATACCTATTAAGCACCCTCCTCCGAAATCATTAAAATTGCCATTTCCGAAACTCAAACAAATGGTCCACACAATGCCCCAACAATGAACTTAAAAAACAGGAGAAAAAAGAACGCATCACCTGCAGGAATAACCTTGAACCGGAAGAACTACCCAGAGAGAGCAGTACTCGCATGATAATATCAAGCATATCCGAGGGAGAAATTCACTTACCAATGCAAATCTCCAGCCCCGTTTCTCAATTTTAGTCCCGACGTTTCGAAAGGCCTTCCAATCAACTTGGTGCACGGCAGCACAGTAAGCGACAGAGGTTAGGAGAGGGCAAAGGTATCCCGAAACATCCTAAATGATACACGTCATAAACCTCACATTTGTATTCTACTGGTCTTGAATAGTAGCGGGCCCTTCACACCGGTTAAGACTCTACTAAAACCGTCACTTCTCCCACTTCGTCTTCCTCATCGTCTCCTATTCGCGCACAGCTTCTTCACTCGACATTTTTCCCATTTAACCCGCAACATTGCCCCCCCCCCTCACCACCTCGGCATGCTAACCGTCCCGGTCAGCAAGGTATGACATTGAATGAAGGCATCAGTGCACGATGCTTAAAAGCCATGACGTTGTGGAATGTTGAGAGCAGCGGTCTATCCTTCCGATGGCGGACAGGCATTTCGCGCAGGACTGCGCCCTGTGACTACGTAGGAATACGTGCCGTCTCAATCGGAATACTAACGACAGTACGTAGTGCGACGTTCCAGATATTGCCCTTAACCGTGCATCCGACATTGTTGTCGAAGTTAGCGTCCTCGTTTTTGCCCAGAGAGATGAAAGTACTCGAGAACGCCGACTTCTCGCAGGAGCACTTCTTAGTCGCGGTCTTCTGCCTGAACAGGTTCCTAAAGTGTTCGGCTGGTGGAAGGCTTTCCTGAGCGCTTCGCTCACGTGCAGCTTGCGCACCTCTCTGCATTTCAGCGTGTGCTGACAAACATTGTGGTGGTCCTTGGTCTCCTTGTCAGGGGTGTTGCCTAAATCAATTGCCACCTAAGTTGGCCTCGTCGCAGTATGTGTGGGGCCCGTTAGCTTGTTTGACTGTAGCTGGTCGTCTTGGCTTGCACGCAGAGTCAAGGTGACCATCGGCTCGGAATTTGCAAGAATCCATTCCACTTTAGGCTGCCACTTCACCGGTGGGCTGTTGCTACGAATGGGATGCAGGCTTTGCTCTGTTAAGTGTGGGCCAAGGTCGATCCAAACAGGTCGGGAAGCTTCGGGCGAAAAGCGGTTCAGAACAAATTGTCACTGACATCAGCAAGGGTGCTTATGGGAGCAGCGATTGAAGCGCGGCAATGTTTGCAGGGAACAAACATTAGGAAAAAAAGCGTTTTTTTAATTAAAGCGAGACGCAGTTAGACTCATGCAGTGAAAATAACATTCCTTATCACCCGCCGTGGTTGCTCAGTGGCTATAGTGTTGGGCTGCTGAGCACGAGGTCGCGGGATCGAATCCCCGCCACGGCGGCCGCATTGCGATGGGGGCGAAATGCGAAAACACCCGTGTACTTAGATTTAGGTGCTCGTTAAAGAACCCCAAGTGGTCAAAATTTCCGGAGTCCCCCACTACGGCGTGCCTCATAATCAGGAAGTGGTTCTGGCACGTAAAACTCCATAATTTCAATTCCTTATCAATTTTATATATGTGTGACGAGTAAAGAAAAGACAACCCTATTTTATAATTGTCAATAAATGCCTTTTTTCAGCGCCCTCGTAAGAGGGGGTTGACGCCGCTATCGCTTGCAAAGCAATGTAGCTCTTGAAGTGTCCAGAAATGCGCGGTCGAGAAGCTCGCCTGTTACAAATCACCCCCTCGCACGTTGTGCTGTTTTGCTTGTCGACGTTTAAATTTGGTGGCGCGGTTAGCTTCATCGTTTCTCAACCTGTTCAGTCAAAATCAGTCAATTACGACCACCAGATAATTGCTTACTTTAGTTGTTTTCGTGCGACTGCGCAGGCCAAAGGGTGGGACGCCCGACGATAGAACCAGCACGCTACAACTAAGCGTTCTTCAGGCTCCAAAGAAAATATGTTCTGTTCAGGGGTGCGATTTCGACACCCGTACGGCTAGCCTTTTCTTGCATCGCTTTCCGCGCTGAAAGGTCGAAACGCCCATAAGTCGAATAGCGGAGCACTTAAAGGGAAGCTGCAGAGTCTGTCGAATTCAATAAGACGCTCATGTACGGATGCGGGAACCTTATAAACCATGAAAGTAAAATTTTGGGGGGGGATTTTTCACTTAGGAGCGACGTAATCGTCAGTTAAAATTGGGCTGTAGCTCCGCCCCCCCGTCGAGCGCCGCGCGCTGCTGCTGACGCTGGCGCTGCGAGCGGAGACCGGAAACCGCGGCTTAGTGACGTCAACACTGGTGTTCCGCTCCTTCACAGTCTCCGCGCCCCTGCCTGACCGGGCTTATTTCTGCATGCGTGCCGTCCGAATCTGCTTCGCTCGACTCTTCATTCCTTTATTTTTGTGTATATAGGAGTGGTAGTTGACGTGCGCAGCATCAATTGAACTTGTAGGCCGATCATGCCGGCGTTCTGTGCAGCCTACGCTTGCACGAACACCAGCGGCCGCGATGATGTTCCGATGTTCCATTAGTTCCTGCAAGACAAGAAGCTTTCAGCTAAGTGTGAGGCTGCTGTGAAGCGAAACAACTTCAAGCGCTCAAAACAAGTGTTGTGCTCTAACCACTTCCGTGACGATTACTAGCGGAGTTTATCAATAATGCGTGCTTTGGGTTCTCCTAAAAAAATTGTTAGCACGCTGAACGGAAGGTGCATGTTTATCGCCCACCCTTGACGCAGGTTTCATCGCCAAGCGCCGCGAATTTTCTATTCGCACGTGTGTTGTGAAACAGCCTGCATGCAGCTACCATAACGCAGTGCAAGCGTAAAGTTTGCATGTGTTGGAAAGCCTGCTCACGCCAAGACGCTGCACACCCCCTTCTCTCGCACACATAAGAAACCGACCATCTCACGTAGCCGACGGAATTCGCCGGTTACGAGTAGCGTGCGGATGGCGCGCTGATGAAGGTTCTATACTACACGTGCTACAACAGCCGATAAACTTTTCCCGCGTTTAAACCGTCTGTGCAGATTGCCGACAGCTTTGGGGCAGCGCACAAATGCTGAAGATCACATCACCGCTTACGTTCTACGAGGAGGCATGCAGGAACATAACGCTACAGTTGTTTGCCAGGAAACGTACTCACTGGAACACTGAATGCAGCTTAGCAAAAAACATACTCGCCAAAGAACATTTCCAACACAAGGAGATACTAACACTTCGCCTTCGTTCGCGTGGAAAGCAGTGCTTGCACCAGCATTTTTTGCTTCTTGGAGAGGCCGGCTCTTCGCAATCGGCTCGTACATGTAGTATGTACAAGTATGTACGTACGTGTAGTATGTACAAGTATAAACCCCAACAAGTGATCTTGCACGCGACAGCGACAGCGCTGCAAGCGAGGCGATGGCTGTCGCGTTCACTCGTCGTCTGCAAGCCGAACCATTGTTGACGTCATGAGGCGCCCGACCAATCACTGGCGGAAACGAGGCGCGCGAGCTGGACGTGTCTGCTGCTGCACTTTTCGTGAAAATAAAATATGTTTGCGCTTTCTTTCACTAAATTTCGATGCGATATTCAAATTCAGAGGGTTGAAAACCACGGCGTACTGCTCTTCACTCATTTTTTCTGGAAAACCTTTCAGCTTCCCTTTAAATATACAGCTCTAATGGCAGAACACCAAAACAAATTTCGTGCCTTTGAGAACAAGATGACGTCATTTCTGTTTTTAACGGATATGGCGTCACATCGTTTTCTTTCTGCCACCGGAAGTGTTCCCTCCTCGCACAGCGCCATGAACCGCCGATGAACCGCAATGCTTTGAAGGTACGGGCTACTACGGAAGCTTCGCTACCAGGTATATTTACCGTGTCAGGGTCATCCTCCTACGTTTTGATATCTGAGGTGACCTGCGGTATTTGAGTGGTGGTGACGTTGCTCTCGGTCGCTTGAACGTTCATTGTGGCATACAAAGATTGTCTAGGCCGTGACCTAGTAGCGGGGTCAGGTATTTTTTCCGGCGCCGGTACCGAAAGCCGCTGATTTCTACAGTAGCGTGCTTGCTGTTCCACTCGGGCGTATTCGGCTGCGATCTGAAGCCAATGCGCGCTGAGGCAGTCACCGGGGTGTCTATTGGTTCTTCTCCTCTGCTGTGGTCTTGTCCTTCACGTCTCTTCCGTTGCCTTGTACATCTGCGTCGTTAGCACGTACAGGAGTCACCTAATCTACAGATTTCAAGAAAATACTGAGGCGCCTCCTCACAGCTGTCCTACTTCACTGCATATTCAGTAATTCCCCTGTCCCACTAGTCCCGAATTTGTTTCAAGCATGCAACTGGCTGATCAATCGACGCCAAGGAAACGCAACACGCGGCGGCAGGAGAACGCGCAAGTCTGTTAGCCATCTGAAGCATTACTTGCTGCACCATCACCTCCCACTTGCGATTATACGCCGCCAAAACTCCTTCAAGGTTTATCACCAGTTCGCCCCACAGGCGCTGCAGACAAACAAACAAACAAACAAGCAAACTTTACTCAAACATCATAGGATGTTTAGAGGCACGCACAAGGAGTTTCCAACAGGCTTTACTGGGTCCGTGCCCCCTACAAATGGCACACAGCGAGAAGAGGGCGGTCTGACTAAGCTGATTATTGCTAAGCTCATTAACTAAGCTTTTTATTGCGAGAGCAATTATATAGACAATTGTAGACATATATAGTGCATTTCCGCAGTTGGCGTCGCCGACGCCGTGGAGTTCCGTATAAAGTCCAAAGGCTAAGACACCATCGCCACGCGTCCCGTCCTTACTTCGTATAGCTGTGCACTAATTTTCTCTCGCGATCGTTGCTTCGCCTTTCGGGCAAAACTGCGGCTTTATTTTGCAATACGTATGCATTAACCATGAACATAGAAAATAATCACTAATGTCTAGCACAACAAGCAACCATCTAGGTTATCTTATTGGCTGATAACCCCGCCCCTCTCTATAGAGGGGGTGACTTTTACTGCGGTGGTTGCTGCGTATGGCGCAGCCGCGTTAGCGCTGCCTCGAAAGCGATGTGTGATGCGGGCAGTCTCGGCGCATCGAGGGCCGGTAGCTTCGCATGCACTATATGCGCTTGAGCGTCGCCCGCATTCCCGAATTGACCCGTCACTCTAACATTTTTACCGATGCTGTAAAAGATGAGCATTAAATCATCATCATCATCATCAGCAGCAGCAGCCTATGTTATGCACGCTGCAGGACGAAGGCCTCTCTCTGCAATCTCCAATTACCCCTCTCCTGCGCCAACTGTTTCCAACTAGCACCCGAAAATTTCCTAATTCGTCGCATCACCTAGTGTTCTGCCGTCCTCCCTTGCGCTTCCCTTCTCTTGATACCCATTCTGTCACCCTAATGGTCCAACAGTTATCTAATCTACGCATTACATGACCTGCCCAGCGCCATTTTTTTCTCCTAATGCCGATTAGAATATCGTCTATACCCGTTTGCTCTCTGATCCAAACCGCTCTCTTTCTGTCTCTTAAACTTATGCCTAGCATTTTTCGTCCCATTGCTCTTTGCGCGGCCCTTGGTCTCAAGTTTCTTTGTCAGTGTCCAAGTCTCTATCCCATATGTAAGCACCGGTAAAATGTGCTGATTGTTTACCTTCCTTTTCAATGATAACGGTAAGCTTCCAGTCAGGAATTCACAATGTCTGCCGTTTGTGATCCAATCCATTTTTATTCTTCTGTGAATTTGCTTCTCATGGTCAGGGTTCCTTGTGATTAGTTGGCCTAGGTAAACGTACTCCTTCACAGGCTCTAGAGGCTGACTTGCTATCCTCAACTCATGTTTCCTTGCACGGTTCTTCATCATTATCTTTGTCTTCTTCATATTAATCTTCAACGCCACTCTTACACTCTCCCTGTTAAGGTTCTCGATCATTTCTTGTAACTCGTCTGCAGTGTTGCTCAGTAGAACAATTTCATCGGCAAACCGAAGGTTGCTGAGGTATTACGGTCGTACGATAAAGTTTTCCAACAAAGCTTTAACGTGATCGTCCGATGGCATGTTTCCCGAAAAATCGATTCCTAAGTTTTTTTGTTTTTTTTTTTGTGAAAGCATATATGCCCCGTTATCCGTCGGCCTGACCGAAAAATGGTAACAAAAATGGTTGACGGCACAAAGAGCAATAACACGTCAAAAACGCTCGGATTGACATCAAAATTTTCAGGTATGTTCCTGTAGAGAGAGCAAATTAATGGCTTTGAAAAGAAAATTTATACTTTTCGATCTGGACGGGAATCGAGTCCGGGGCGCGAGACAAGCCCGACGTCATGGCAGTTCTGGATGACTGAAAGTGTGCATAGTGCGTGCGTCATCGGCCACGTGATGGCGCAGCCACTGTGACGGAGCAGGCGCCACGTACTGAGTGTATAAAATGAACACGTACACGACATTCCGAGGTCTGCCAACGGTACAATGCTTTTGCGTTCCCACACGTAAGCCGTCTTAACCGTTTCTGCCTAATTTTAACAGAGCGAGCAACTTCAACCTCAACGTTACATATCATGAGAGGTGGAAGATGGAAACATTTTTGACGCGGGAGGAACATCACCGCTTGAGTCATTTGAATATCGACCTCTAAATCTTATTCAAGAGTCCATGTATTAAATACTACCGATGTCTTATTAGCTCGTTCAGCCTACTCGACATCTGAAACACCTGAAAAGACTAAGCTCGTGTTGTTGGCGTATCCGAAGTACTTTGACGCATTATCAATATTCACGAGTTCATTAATGTATAGTACGAAGAGGAAGGGGCCCAACATGTTTCCTTGAGTAACACCCGAAGTTAGCGCTTTTACTGAAGAATGATGTCGGTTAATGGCAAGAACTGTATGCTGTGTTGCAAGTATGAATAAATTAAAGAAAATACTTTCCCACGGTAACCGTAGTGCTCGAGTTTCTGAAGAAAGGTGCGATGATAAAGCTTTAGTCAAGTCTACAAACGTTCCCACAACCATATTTTCATCTTCAGTAATTTCTTGTATGAATTCCTTCTCGATAAGGAGTGCTAGTTCACGCGACATCGTTTAGTGGCCATACATGTGAAGAAGTTATTATTTGGTGATTATCAGTAAAATATGTCATGCACTTAAGGATTACATCTTCAAAGCCTTTCGCGAAAACCGGCAGAATAAGAATGAACCGGTTTTTAGACCTATCATCCTTTCTCCCCTTTTTGTAAATTGCAAACTTGTAGGATTACATGTTACGTGGAAAAACGCCAGATAATAAATAAATGGTAAATATGTGTGTTAGACAGTGTGCAATGATATCAATAGTGTACCTGACTGGTCCTGTTGGCAGGTCAGATGCGTCTTGCAATTTAGTGTTGTTTACTGATAGGAACGCTGTGGTTACTTGGTTCTCTGCGATTGGTTCTAGAAGCAATGTATATTGATTTTGTGGTCCCATGTAGCGTAAAGCTATTGCAGATACTCGGTGTTGGGGCAACTGATAGAAAATAGTCAATAAAGCTTTAGTTAGATTAACACTATTTGTTATAAGTGTATGTTAAGAACGTCTTGTCAGAGAATTTAGACTTTTCCATCCGTCCTGGGATTGGCCTGGACATGAGCTGAAAATATTTGTCTGATAAACCTTTTCGGCAGCATGAACCTCCTTAGTAACGTAGTTGCTGTAATGTTTAGGCTCTTGTAGTGTGCCTAAACAACTGGTTCGTATGACGTTTGCATAAATCTGATCTCGCTTATTTGTCAGCTTTAACATGTCTGCGGTCACCCACGTCTTGCGAGCTTTTTTTGTTCGAGTAAATGTTTTCAGTTGAAAAGAGGCATTGTAAGTGCCTGTGTTTGTTTTAATCAAGTAGTCATATGCCATTTAAGGATTCCTCTCACTGAGCACATCGTCCCAGTATATTTCATTTCATTTCATTTTATTACCTTAAAAACCCCTTAATAAGGGTATTACATAAGGGGTGGGAATACATTAGTACATAATTTGCATAATACGTAACTGAACACGCACACAATAAAAAACTACATGAGCTAAAGTGTTACATACGTCAGCGCAAATACATAGACCTAAATGATACAAACTAAAGTTGCACGAGCATATAAGTCTGTTAAGAGAAGTCATTTTTATTGTGAAAAGTGCGCAGTGGCACTCTCCATGAACGTACAAGGGCGAATGATGGCGGCGATTTGGTGGGGCAGGTTATTCCAATCTGTAGCGGCATGGCGAAAGAATGAGGCGGAAAAGGTAACAGTGCGCATGCGAGGGCGGCCCACTGTACGAGTGTGCCGTGTACAATCAGATGTTCGGGCTGCGGGGGGGATATAGGGTGGTTGATTAAGCGAGCTGTGATAAAACTTATGGAAAAGTGAAAAGGTTCCAGTGCGCCGGCGCGTACAAAGGGGAAGTAAATTCAAATATTTCTTTAGGTAAGATATGCTCACGTCATATGAATAATTAGAATGGATGAACCTTGCGGCGCGGTTTTGAACGGCTTCGAGTGTGTTGATGAGACATGTTTGGTGTGGATTCCGTATGGCGGATGCATATTCTAGTTTCGGTCGGACTATTGACTGGTAGGCCAGTAGTTTAACAGGTTTGGGGGCACGTTTTAGATGACGCTTGAGAAAACCCAGCGATGTGTTAGCAGATGAAATGATGTTACTGACGTGTGTTCGCCACGATAAATCGTTAGATATAGTAACACCTAGGTACTTGTAAGCTAAATGCTCCAAAACCTCCAATGATTTTTCTGTATTGATAACCCGGTAACTGGTTTCTTCTCGTGCCTGCTTGTTAGTGTGAAGGTTTTATTGCGATAGCAATTAGATGGACACTCCAGGCGCAAGTTTGCCGTCGCCGTTAGGGTCTGTATAAAGTCCAGGGGTGATAAAATCGTCGCCGCCTGCCGTGGGCTATGTGTGGGAGTGAAAGCGTACGTGAGCGAGCCGGCGATCGCCGCTCAATGTCGCGAACGCCAGAGACGAAAGCGGGAAGGAAGCGCCGTCTTCCGTCGGGCGAAAGGCTCCGGCACGAGGGGGCTCGTTTTACTCCGCGCTGTTAGGGTTGGCGTGTGACACCACGTGGCGAGAGGTCATTCACCCTACCCCCTGAGCCGGAGCCCACGGGCGACCTCTCTCCGTCCCTGTCACGTGTCATTCGACGGAAGCAAGATCCCGCCCACACTTGTAGAGAGCCTACTTAAGGGGCTCCGAAATGTACTTAGATAGACTTCTTACTTGATACTTCATACTTCATGCTTTTCTTATTTTCTTTCAACTACCTTTGAATAAACAGTGCAAGTTTCGCACTAGCAAATCGTCTCGCCCCTGGTTGGTCGCCATGATCTACCGGATGCCTGCAGCCCGCCGACAACGCCACGCTACCCAATAAGTAATGTCGGTCGAGCTTCGATAGGCAGGCGTCGCTATTACTCGGCAGCAGTACGGTACGCTACCCTGGAGTGCGCAACAAACTGGTGGCAGCGGTGGGATACGGAATCCTGGAGACCCCAACTTGGACGACAAGTACGAGATCGTAGCCTCTTCATCCTGGCGACAACGTTCGGAAGGAAGGTGTCCGGATCATGACTGCATATGGTGAGTGCACGGCTTTTCTTCACTGAGATATCACTTGGCTTTTACGGATTTTTTGCAAAGTACATTGCAGTGATTTTTCTTTAAACCGTTGACGGAAGTTTGAGTACATCAAGGTTGTATAGAGTGAAGGTTTAGCAGCACTAAGGGCAGCCATGAACTTGAAGGCGCTAAAGAAGCCGGAATTGTTGAGCTTGGCCAAAGAGTTGGGCCTCCGAATTGCCGAATCAAAGAGAAAGCGGGAGATCTTTGAGGCGATCGAAGCGACCGGGGCAGACGACGAGGAAGTGACGGAATGCCTCGAGGGCATTAAAGAGAAAGAGGAAGAGCGTAAGCGCCTAGAGGAAAAAGAGGAGCGCGAACGGGCAGCACGTGAGGCCAACGAAGAGCGTAAGCGCCTAGAGGAAAAAGAGGAGCGCGAACGGGCAGCACGTGAGGCCAAAGAAGAGCATAAGCGCCTAGAGGAGAAGGAAGAGTGTGTTGCCCGCGACGCACTCGAAATGAATCGCCTAGAGATTGAGCTTCTGAAAGCACAAAATAGCAAAAGACCTAGCAGAGAGGCACGTGAAAGCGAGCGCAGAATGACAGACTTGATGGCACCCTACGCAGTAGGAGGGGACATAGGTCTTTTTCTGGTACAGTTTGAGCGCACGTGTGAGAAGGCGAAATTCGCGAGAAACACGTGGCCGCAACTGTTGCTTACGTTACTGCCACGTGAGGTAGCTGATATTATCGCCCGCATGGGGGAAGAAGAAGCAGAGGACTTCGATGAAGTCAAAGCAAATCTGCTTAAACAGTATAGATTATCAGCTGAAGCATTCAGGCGAAAGTTCAGGGAAGTCGAGAAGACCAAAAGTGAGTCATATTCAGATTTTGCATACACCTTGGAGGTCAACCTGAAGGAATGGCTCAAAGAGGGTGCACTCGGCGACGCCGAAAAGACAATGCAGTGCGTTGCCTTAGAACAGTTCTACCGACGGCTGCCAGTATCAAGTATTGGGTTCAGGATAGGCCAGGCGTAGACACTGTTTCGAGAGCGGCCAATCTCGCTAAGGAGTACGTAACCCGCCGCGCGTTCGAAGGCAAAGAAGCTCCTAAGAAGGAGGTGACTAAATACAGACCCGACAAGCCAGAGCGTTGGTCGAAGTCGAATCAGTATAAAGCAAAGGAAATGTCAGATTCAGTGGAAAGTAGTGACGAGAACAGCAAGGGATGGAGGAGTCACCCGAACAGAGGGCAGAAAGGCAAAAGAAAAGGGCTTTCGAGGCCAAGAAACCAATAGTTTGCTACAACTGCCAGCAAACAGGGCATATCTCCGTGGGATGCAAAAATCCCAAGTTAGTGTTGATGTCACTAACTAGTAACGAGGAAAACATGAAATTGCTAGAACCGTACATTCGAGACCTCGTGGTAAACGGCAAACCGCGTACGGTGCTTCGCGACTCAGTAGCCACAATGGATGTGGTGCATCTGTCGTATATATATATACGTTGAGGAAGGCCAGTTCAGGGGAGAATGTGCTTGGATAAGGCAAGCCGTGGAAACCTCCAGTGTTTGTCTCCCTGTGGCCAAGATTCGTATCGAAGGACCTTTTGGAGTACTAGACACTGAAGCTGCCGTCTCGGCACATCTCCCGCCTCAGTATCCATATTTGTTTTCTAACAAATCTGAGAATTTGCTACGACGCAGGGGAATCGGGTTTAGTGAAAGGATAGTGCAAGCCTTTACTCGTTCCAAGGCACGGGAGCTCGCGGCCAAGGCAGTGTATGAGGGTCCAGTAGTGGAGGAAACAGGTTTGAAGGAGGATTCGTCCACCAGTACCCAACCGGACGGCCCTATAGGGGATGATGCGGAAGGTACGCCAGCTAATGAAGGAGTCAGGAAAGCAGCAGAGCCTGAAATGCCTCGCGAGGCAGAATGCAGGCAAAGGTTATTGAATGTAAGCCCTGCCACATTGATTGTGAGCAGGAAAAAGATTCCACCCTGCGTAACCTAAGGCCTGACGCTAAAGAAGGTGTAGCCAAACAGAACGTGAAGTTCCTAAAGAGGGCAGGCATCCTTTATAGAAAGTACACCAGTCGAAAGGGTTCACTCCCTTTCGACCAATTCGACCAACTCGTGGTGCCTCATCCCTATCGTGAGCAGCTCCTGCACCTGGTTCACGGGGGCTTTTGGACAAGGCATCTGGGCATTCGTAAAACAAAGGACCGCTTATTGCAGGAATTTTACTGGCCCGGCTGCTTTCGAGAAACAGAAGCATTTGTAAGAAGCTGAGACACATGTCAACGCATTGGCAAGCCCGGAGGTAAGGCTAAAGCGCCAATGACACTTGTTCCCATTATCACGGAGCCATTTTGCAGGATCATAATAGACGCAGTGGGACCACTTCCTGCGACGCAGTCTGGCTATCGACATATTCTTACTGCCCTATGCCCCGCAACGAAATTTCCCGAGGCAGTGCCTCTCAAAGAACTTATCTCGGTGGAGATCGTCAACGCGCTTTCATCTATCTTCGCGCGAGTAGGGTTTCCCCCAGAAATCCAGTCAGATCAAGGATCCGGCTTTACGAGCGCACTGACCTCGACGTTCCTGGAAAGGTGCGGTATTAAAATTATCCATAGCTCAGTGTACCACCCACAGTCAAACGCGGTAGAGAAAGTCCACTCAGTCATGAAACGGCTTTTGCGAGCCTTGTGTTATGAGCACAAAGCCGATTGGGAGAGCTGCTTGCCTGCCGCCATGTTCGCGCTTCGAACTGCACCGCACGAATCAACAGGTTTTTCACCTTAAGAGCTCGTTTACGGACACTGCCTTCGCTCCCCTCTCCGCATTGTTCGAGAAGCCTGGGAAGGCCGGGCAGACGATCCTTCGGTTGTGGCATACGTGCTAGAGCTGTTGAACCGTCTGCACGCTTCTCAGGAATTAGCAGGACAGGAAATGCGTAAGGCACAAAGCAAGGCTAAGCGTTACTATGACAGGACGGCTCGCACGTGACGCTTTGAAGTGGGGGAAAAGGTAATGATCCTGAAACCCTCGTTGAAAAACCAACTAGAGGTTCAATGGGAAGGACCGGTTGACATAATTCAGAAATTATCTGAAACAAACTACGTAATCACGGTACCGGGAAAACGAAGGACACCACAAGTGTACCATAGCAATCTACTTAAACCCTACAGGCAGAGGGAAGCCATTGTGAACATGTCCCTTAACCAACCTGAGGAAATGCCTCTCGACTTTCCAGAGTTACCAGCAGTAACGGAGACAAAAGACATTGACGAGACCATTGATAAGTTAGTAGAACAGGCGGAGTTGAATCCCATTCAGAGGGCCGAACTTTGAATTTAAAGACGTATTTTCAGACACACCGGGCAGGACAACTGCGATCATTCACGACATCGAGTTAACCTCGTCGGACCCAGTTCGTTCGAAAGCTTATCGCGTTTCGCCTCGTCAACGTGAAGTCATGACCGCTGAAATAAACAAGAGGTTGGAGCTAGGTGTAATCGAGTCAGGAGAGAGTGATTATACCTCACCTCTCATCTTGGTTGAGGTTCCAGGAAAAGAGCCGCGGCTATGTATCGACTACCGCAGGCTCAATTTAATCACGAAGGACCAGACTTATCCAATACCGCATATCGAGGAAAGGCTTGAGAAAGTGAGCAGTGCTAATTTCATTTCTACGCTCGATTTAGTCAGAGGGTATTGGCAGGCTCCGTTGACCGAGAGGGCAAGCAGGCTTGCAGCGTTTATTTCCCCGATGGGAACCTTTCGTCCGAAAGTCCTGAGTTTTGGATTGAAGAATGCGCCATATTGCTTCGCTAGCCTTATGGACCAGGTGCTACGAGGAATGGAGGACTTTGCACTTCCCTATCTCGATGACATAGCTATCTTTTCTTCATCATGGGCGGACCATATGCAACACCTGCGAACCGTGTTGTGTCGGCTACGAGAGGCCAACTTAACTGTTAAGGCTCCCAAATGCCAATTAGGGCGCGCGGAGGTAGCTTATCTAGGTCATGTAATAGGGCAAGGCCATCGTCGGCCTTCCGAGGTTAAAGTGACCGCGATAGACAACTTCCCGCAACCACGCACCAAGCGGTACATCAGATCATTCCTTGGCTTGGCGGGTTATTACCAAAGATATATTCCACGGTATTCCGAGATTGCGAGTCCTTTAACGGATGCTCTCAGAAAAACAGAACCACAAACGGTAAAGTGGGATGACGCAAAAGAAAAGGCTTTTAGTATGCTGAAGAACGCACTAACGAGTCAGCCAGTGTTGAACGAGCCCGACTACTCTAAGCCATTCATTCTTCAGTGTGATGCCAGTGACAGGGGTATGGGGGTGGTGCTCTGTCAAATGAGAGATGACGAGAACGAACATCCTGAACTGTATGCCAGTAGAAAGCTTTCAGTTCGTGAGGAAGCATACAGTGCATTAGAAAAGGAATGCGCTTGCGTAGTTTGGGCGGTACAGAAGCTAGCTTGCTATATCGCTGGCTCAAAATTCACTATAGAGACTGACCACTGTCCCCTCACATGGCTCCAGTCCATGTCTACGAAAAACGGTCGTCTTTTGCGCTGGATCTTGGCTCTTCAACAGTACACCTTCGATATTCGCTACAAGAAGGGTAAGCTTAACGGCAATGCCGACGGTTTAAGTCGTTGCCTCTAGAGTATCCAAAGCCTCATGCTCATCCGGGTTTCCGTGGCATTTTTTTCGTGCATTCATATGTTTTTCCGAAGTGAAGCCGATGGTAAGCTGGTTTTAATAACCACGTCTTAACGCTTTCAAGAAATGGCTGTTCTTAGTGTTAAGGGGGGGGGGGGGGGGGGGGACGCGCGTAGGAAATGGGAAAGGTGTAGCGGGTTTTCTTTCTTTTTTTTTGTTAAAAGCCGGGTGTGTCTTGGGGAGAGTAGCCTTGTGCTCGCTGCCTTGTGGTTGTGGGTCCGGCACTGTTCTGGGGTGACTGCTTGCCCACGCAGGAGACGAAAAGTTGCGAGACCTGCTTGCAAAGACCAATTTCACCGGACCGGACCAAGGAGAAAAGTCACAAGAGCGCCACGAGGTCGGATGACCACTCCCCGGAACCTACCTAATACGAACGAAGGCTTCGTGACCTCTACGGGGAATCCTGATACCGAAACGCCGATCCGTCGTACAGCAGCTGCTGGCCCCTACACGTCGGTATCTTCCTCCCCCGCCGGAGATGCTGTTAGGGTTGGCGTCTGACACCACATGGCGAGAGGTCATTCCCCCATACCCCCTGAGCCGGAGCCCACGAGCGACCTCTTCCCCTCCTCTCATGGTCGTGGCATCGTGTGTGCTTACCTCATCCCCTACACCTTCTCTTGGCTGGACCCCACGGCGCCGGAGAGGTCATTCACCCTACTGCCTGAGCCGGAGCCCACGGGTGACCTCTCTCCGTGCCTGTCACGTGTCATTCGACGGAAGCAAGATCCCGCCCACACTTGTAGAGAGCCTACTTAAGGGGCTCCGAAATGTACTTAGATAGACTTCTTACTTGATACTTCATACTTCATGCTTTTCTTATTTTCTTTCAACTACCTTTGAATAAACAGTGCAAGTTTCGCACTAGCAAATCGTCTCGCCCCTGCTTGGTCGCCATGATCTACCGGATGCCTGCAGCCCGCCGACAACGCCACGCTACCCAATAAGTAATGTCGGTCGAGCTTCAATAGGCAGGCGTCGCTACTTCTCGACAGCAGTACGGTACGCTACCCTGGAGTACGCAACAGCGCGCGCCCGCCCTGGCCGCTGTGTCTTGAAAGTCGACGGGGACAGAGTTCGTTGTGCTCGGTGTTCTCGCGCCTTAGTTGACGTTGATGCGAGAGGCAACACGAAGGTCAACTCGCTCGCTGGTGTTGCGGCGCTTGCTCACTCCAACGTTTTCACAGCAAGTTTAAGCGGTCATTAACTCAGATGTGTTCATGTTTGCTTGTACGCGCATGACACCATGCTTGTTAATTTAGTTAGTTTGCCTGTGTTTACAAAGTTATACGGCCCATAAACCATTATCGTTACTTCGTATAGCTAGCAGTCCACTAATGTGCTATTGCAGTCGATGCTTCGCCTTTCGGGCAAAACTGCGACGTTGTTAAAGGACAGAAATGGGGAAATGATAACTTATGGCGTAATTAATGACACCACACATAATAACCTGGGAATTTGAATTTGTTATCGGAAGATATATGAGCTTTTGAGTATGTCGAAAATTGGGGTATGATTAGTTACAATCTCAGAATAGGAGGCGATGGGGTGACAACAAACCCACCCCGCGTGCACTTACATATGGTTCGACAGCTGTTCGGCGATAAGCTCCACGCCTGATCTACCGCGGACCAGAGGCATGAGACTGGAGGGGACGTAAAAACACACGCTCGATCTAATAAAATAATTTCATGCCAGTGACATGACAAAAAAGAATAAGAAAACTACAAGCAGAATGTAAAAAGCTTCGAGGAAGGCGTGCGGGTCACAGACAACTCATTATGACGTGACACAGGACACAAAGCCCACCACGTGGGAATTTCTAACACTCGCAAAATAAAAGAAAAAAAAAACAATTACGCGACCAGTGGCGTAGCTAGGTCGTCTGGCACCCGGGGCCCATAGGTCCTCTGTCACCTCCCCCCCCCCACCCCCGGGTGTAGCCGGCTGAAAGAGGGGTGTCTTCAGATGTATATGACACCCCCCCCCCCCCACTGGCTCCTTGCACCGGGAGCCCACGGCGCCCCCCCCCCCCCCCCGCCACACCCCCCTCGCCCCGTTGCTACCCCACTGTACGCGACACAAAGGAGGAATACACGCGACAATAAATACGGCAAACACTACACTGACAGAACATACAAAAATTAACACGCGATGAATAAGTAAATGAAAGACGAAACGCGATTTTAAAAAAAGGGGCCGGCGGAGAGTTCCGAGAGCATATTGGAACACGAGTCTTATCTATGGCGGTCTCGCCGAGATCTCGATCTGAAGAAGCGTCGGGCTGCTCCTACCTCACTGCCGAAGATGTTGACGGACTTGCACCGACTGTCGATCTACCGGCGAAGACTCCGGCCTGGGGATTTCAGCCTGCCGACCACCTTCAGCTGTCTCTCGGTGCACGACGACGCTGCTGCGTCTTCCAAAGCACTCTCCCCGGTCGCATTGGCTAGCCCGTCCCTCGTCATGGTCTAGCGACCCAAGTGACGAACCGGTCCGGCGAATTCAGGAACAATGGGGAGCTTTCCTCCCTATCGCCGTGTAAGCGGTGCTGCGGCTGCGGCGGCAATGACGGCCGTCTCGATATAGACGCGGGCACGCACTTTATGACAGAGTGCTCGTTGTCATTCTTGAGGGTGGTGTACTAACATTTGGACGGTAGTGTCTGTTTAATAAGGTTGAACTCTATTTTCATGCTACTGTCGGCAAGGTGGTCAATGTTGATATTGCCACCTAAGATTATGTTGCGTAGTTGGTCGTTAAGTAATTGCGAGATAGAATCCAAGGAAACAATAAATGACGAAGGATCGCCGCCAGGCGCTAGTGCATGTTGTCGTGTCCGACCGCTCGCCACCACAGTGAAATGAGGAAGTGAGGAACGAGTAACTCAGTATTTAACCTACAGAATTAAGGTTGCCTCATTCCACGCAAACGCAGGAGTCAATCTCTTCCTTCTCTCCTTTTCAAAAGCCTTGTCCCCCCTGGTATGCACGTTGCCTAGTAACAATATACCCTTCTCGAAAACCCTGCGGAAAAAAATTCTTTCGCCCGGCCCAAATCCTAACAAACGCTTTATTGAACAACACTGCATGGAAGGGTGGGACATTGACGTCAGAGTTCAACTATGCATTGTACCACACACACACACACATTCACTCCGGATATTAATTTATTGTCGGCAACCGGAAGTCTGTTCTCTGGTACCACTCGAAGCACAATCGAAACAGACTTTGTGGGCGCCACAACTTGAAGTCGGCCGGCTGCCGCCTTGCGCCGTGTTCATATATGCACAGCATGAGTCATGCACCGCACTTATTTGGCCTTTGCGGAAAGCGAATAGTAACAGGCTACATTTAGGTGATTCATTATCTGACTGCTGTACTGTGTATATGCTATTGGACAAGACAGCCGCAGCAGCCACCGTCTGCAAAGTCTTGGGGGGTTCGCCTAGTAAGATTTGCTTTAAAAGGAGTCATCCCGATATACAGCGACGTCACTCCACATTGGAAACGACCTATAGAAGAGATAAACGGGATGAGAAAGGCAGGGAGGCTAACCGGATAAGATTCTGGTTTGCTACCCTGCACAGGGGGAAGGCGAAATGAAAGACTAAAAGAACAGCGGCGAGAAAAAGCAAACAAACGAAAGAAAAAAGATAGGGTAGGTCGTGAACGTCCATGAGAATTGCAGTTTTTCCAATAAACGAGAAGAAAGGGAGGTTAACCGAGGGACCCGATCTTTATTGGTCATAAGAAGCCAACAAACACTGACACCAAGGACAACATAGGGGAAATTACTTGTTCTTGATAGGCCACTCAAACGTAACAATAGGCCACTCAAACGCAACAATTCCGATAGGCAAGAATGAGACATGCGATATTAACAATGAAGTCGCTTTCGTTTTATTTCAGATGTGCAAAAGCCCATGATTGTGCACTGCCCTCAAGACATGACGGTCTACAATGCCCCGGGTAGGCCTTTCTCCGATCCAGTGCAGTGGAAAGAGCCCGTGTCCACCGACAATTCCGGCTCGTCCACCGTAAAACTCGTGTTCCCGCTCGAGATCACGACTCTGCCGCACGAGTTCCCGATTGGAGAGCACGACATTCAATATGTTGCCACTGACGCCGTGGGTCTCACATCGGACCCGTGCGCATTCAAAGTGTTCGTGATAGGTGAGCAAAAATCACTCTGTACTTATACCTATTCTGCTAAGCCGCCTCTCTCTATGTCTGTGGCTGCGTTGCTAAGAATTATGTTTACAGTTTACGGTAACATTGAAGGAGAATGTAAAATGAGCTCTGCGAAATCCCGCAAGGGGTAGGGGTGCTAATGAAAGGAAGAAACTGTCATCCACCCGTCAATAGCATGAACTTGAAAAAAGTCCATGAATTATTTATGAGAAAGAAAGCTTTGTAGCTGAAGAAAAATTCATCCTGGTCCGTGTCTCGAACTCGTGACCAACGCCTTTACATCACAGTCGCTATGTCCTGTGAGATAAACAAAGATCGATGAGAGCGTCCGAATTAATCGGCAACTCGAAGCACACTAATTTATTGTCCCTGTACTTCGAGAATAATGCAATCGAGTATAATTTTAGTCGACTTCCCGCCACAGATTCTTAACATTTATCGTGTGTAATTCTGCCTATCGTACATGTCCCGTATCTCGCGTACTAGCTGACGGCTCGTGAAAGTTGACAATAAGGCACTGTTTATTAATGTTTACTTGGTTTCGTTATAGATGTGGAAAATCCATTGGTCACCTTCTGTCCGGACAACATTTTAACGGTCTCTGGCACGCGTGAAACTAACGTCACTTGGGAGGAACCGCGATTCCTGGCAAGTTTCTCTTTCTGATTTTGTTCTTACGCATTTTCTCGCCTTTTTTGCTGCTGTACGTACCGTGTTTGTCCCGGGGACCTCGTTTGTTGCTTTTTCTATCAGTTTTTTAGGCAACGAACTACAAGGGCACCACAATATTATATGGTGTCGAGCACACGAAGGACTGGCAGGAAACGCGAGGGCAGAGCGTATTGCTCGAGGATTAAACGTCCGAGCAATGGCATGGCCTCGCGACGGCCTTCCTCCAAATTCTCGTGACATACTTCTACAGCAAAGCAGGAGCCGAGACGTTTTGGACATCCTCACTCCGATTTAAACCGCCAACAGGAGAGGGACTGGCGTCGTATGCAGACGAATACATACCCCAACCTGCACCACCTACGCAGAATACAGCCCACGAGGTTCACTGACGAGTGCCCGTGGTGCACGGACACACCCACAATAAAACACATCACATGGGAATGCCCCAGGAGGCCTCCGCACATAGACAGCGCCATGTTGCACCAACATACACTAATGAGTAATAGGCAGTGGGAGGCATGGCTTGCGGACGAGGGTCGGGAGATCCAATTGGCTCTTCTGCACCATCCCAGTGAGCCGCTCGTGCCAGTGGGGCCCTGGAATAGGGCCACAACTATCATGCCGTATTTTTCTTATATTTAATAAAGTTTTTACTCTATGCAGCTGCTCCTTGCCCTGAAGAACACGGTTTCAAGTCCAGTCATTCGACTTCCAACCGCAGAACTAACGCTATCGCAGGAAATTATTGCGTCCTTACACCATAACCTGCTTGTGGATGTACTTCGACATGAAGTAAACATAAAAGTTTGCTTTAGTTGATCGCGGGTATCTATAATAAGATTACAACACTACGGCTTCCGTGCTAACGTCCCACTCTGTTTCTAGGTACATAAGCAAAGCGCCAAGAAACGATGAAAATGAGTAATCTTTCATCTTGCTTACTAAAAATATATGTAGAGATACCAAAGGGAGTACAGGACGCTACGAGAGTTGGTTTTCGTTCATAAAAAGTCGTTGTTTCGACCGAAAGGCAAAACATCGATTGCGATATCAAATTAGGGGACAACTATACGAAGTTAGGATATTAGTTTTATTCGCCGTAAAATCTTGTAAACATAGGCATACTAACTAAATTAGCAAGCATGGTGTCACGCACGTACATGCAAACATTAACACACCTCATTTTATGACCCTTGAAACTCGCTGAAAAACCCTGGAGTGAGGAAGCGCGGCCGAAGCCGGAGCGGACCTTCGTGTTGAGTCTCGCATCAACGCGAACTAAGTCCCGAAAACAGCGCACGGCGGACTCTGTACCCGTTGCAGATAGCTTTCAAGATACAGCGGCCCTGGTGGGCGCGCTGTACCCTCTTCCCGGAGGGAGCCTTGCGCCCGACGGAAGACGGCGCGCTTTCTTCCCGCCAATTTCTTTTCTGGCGTGCGCGAGATTGAGCGCGATTGCCGGCTCACTCTCGCACGCTTTCACTAGCTCATACAGCATCGCCCTCGGACTTTATAGGGAACGTCACGGCGGCGCCGATGGCTATTGCGACGGCAAAAATGCGCCGGGAGTGTCCATATAATTGCTCTCGCAATAATAAATGTTAAAAACAAAATTTGCTGAATCCACCTGTGTGGCACGGCGGAAACTTGACCTTGTAATTTACTTTACACAACTTCCAATCATTTCTTGAGTCTCGTTTTTTTTTTAACGCGTGAGCGTTAGGGCGTCATGTCGCAGAAAATCTGATGTCGGCGTCGGCGGAGTTATCCGTGAGCGAGCATTCCCGTGGCGTTCAGAAAACGTTGATTTCGACAAGAGACGATACGAACACTTAGTCACAATCACGGCACATTTACACCAGCACGATAACATATATCTGAAAACATATATCTGAACATATATCTGATAACATATATCTGATAGCATATACCTCATATATATGACGACATATATCCGAAAAGATGAATGTTTCTTTATATGAGCACATTTTCTTTTGCTACATTGTAATTGCGTATCCTAATAGATGAGTGTTACACATGTTCTACGTTTGCCAACAGAAGACTTACTGCTGCCATGTAGGGGCCTTCAGGTACATTCATGTTGTACGTCGCAGCTTTTCGCCTGGAGGAGCCCCAACAAAGTTGGTCGGAAATAAAAACATTTCTGATTTTTTTATATATAAAGTACGAAGCATAGTATATAGGGCACGTTTTCATAGAAATGTTCGAGTCCTCCCTCACTAACATATAACCACATAGACCTACGGAAAGGCACAGTTGCACATAAACTAATTATCACGTTTTATAAAATGATGTTCGATATACACAGTGTACACGGAACGATGATATGACAGAGACGCTTTGCATAATTTTGTAGTGATGCTATGCGGTGTGTATGTACAAACATGATAATGTATACGAGAGCACGTGCACACAGAAATCACGGGCACCTACATTGTGTGTAGATTCCATGAACACTTTTGATGGCCTAGCTACAAGAACCAGGCTGGTCGAAAATTAAGCCGTACGCGTCTATCAGCCACCGGCAGGAAACGGCATGACCACTGTCGAAGTAACTCGTCTTCCCCAAGGAAGAACAACATCTCTGACAGAAACGACAGTAGCTCAGAGTAGAGTAGGAGTGGAAACAGAGCTTGATGACGATCGCCCACGGCAACTGCCTCGCCCCGGCTACGCCATAGAAAAAAGGCCCCCGCTGCAATTAAAGTTCGCGCCAAACGCCCTCCTGAGCAGCAACTAGGTGTAATAAATCGGTTGACTCCCAGGAGACGAAAACCAGCATGCACGGCCCTCAAACATACCCTAGCAACGACGTATTGCAACAGCGCATGTTTGTTAGAGTCTTGAAGGGAGCAATTTGGACATAGCGAAGATGGGACTCTTCCCCACCGCTGTAGTCTCACGCGTTGGGAGCACTTGCCAGCTTAGACGCCACATGAAGTCTCTTAGGTGGCCAAGCAGAAGCGACGCCATTATCGCACCTCGCAACACATAATTGGAACGTGCGCGGCGCGCTGCGAGAACCAGAGGAAACAGTAAGGCCGACATTGTATCTACAACACGGTTTTCTACAACGTCTGCATCGAGACACACCTGCTGTACATGGCGATAAAATGCCACCGCCATGGAGTAAAATGCAGGTACGTATTAACACTTGTGGTCCGAGACTTAAGCGCACGCCTAGTAACATGTAAGAAATTTTTTTGCCAAGGAAATAGCAGGCGAGTTCACGCGCGGGACACTGATTACGCTGTTACAGGCGAAGCAGAAATCGCAGAGCAAGCAGGCGGCAGGGGACAGAGACGGATGGTAACGCGAACCCACCACGAACCCAAGCACCGCGCGACAGAGCAGTTCTGTATTGTTCGACCAGCAGAAGGAATCAAAAAGGGAGGGACTGCAAGGACCTAATAGCCCGTAACGGCTGCTGTACGACGTGACAGAAGTACCACACAGGAGCGCAAAAGAAAGACTGTGTTAAGTCCCTCTTAATAGGGGTAAATTATACCCTAGAACATCCTGAATGTCTCGTCTTACATATTCAAGAATTCAAAGCCACACACAGTGTTATATGCCATCATAGGTGTGATCAAGGCCTAAAATACGAATAGAATCGTTCTTTTGAAGACAGAAAAGGTGCCTTACGCGTGTCTGTGGTGAACCAATGAACAAATAACAATATTTTGAAAAATTTAGCGGAGCACCTGAAATATTTTCGCACTCAGTGAAAATTCGAAGCCTACACAATAAGGTATCTTCATTCCTCAGATACAATGTGATGTCATCGGCGAAGGCTGCCACCTTCACAACACCGCTACCAGGCAGCGGGAGACCGTACACGTGAGGGTCCCGCAGTACCGAGCGCAGAAAGGGCTCAAGGCTGAGAACAAATAATACTGGGGATAGAGGGCACCTTTGACGAAAACCTCGAGTAACGGGAAATGATTCACTTTCACGACCATCAAGAAACAATGTACATCGGTCATTTGAATAGGGATTCCTAATAAGTTCAACAAAATTTGACGAAAAGCCAAACGAGTTCAGCACATGAAATATGTAGCTATGTTCAAGGCGATCGGATGTCTTTCCTTGATCTAGTGAAACTAAGAGACGAAGTGCTCACCTGGTCAGCGTGCACGTCATTTTGTCACGCGTAACGAACGAGATATGTATCTTTGCCAGAGACCGAGCATGCCTAATGTTGTCCTATTAATGAAGGCATCAGGCTGCCCAAGCATCGAGTGAAAGCAGTTGTGAAGGTTTTGCAGTCAACGTTGAGAAGCGTGATTGGCCTCCATTCCTCCGGCAGAACTGATGGATCGTGCTTAGGGATCAGAACAGTATGACCATTGCGAAAACTAGCCGGGAATTCAAAGTCCCTAAAGCAGCGGCTGATAAAAGATACGAATGTGGTACCAATGTCTTCCCAGAATGATCGATAAAGCTCTTCGGCAGCCGTCCGGCCCTGGGGCCAAGTGACGCTTCATGGAAGATAATGATGCCTTCACCTCATAAGCTGATGGTCGTGCACAAAGACGGTCAGCGACCTCAGGTATAACTTCAGGCAGCCAATAAAGCATTTCTACGTTACCATGATCCATTTGCATAGTCTTACGAGGCAGGTTTTCAAAACACGATACATTATCAGCTTCTTTTATGTCTGTGGGATGTCGTGTCTGCCGAAGGACGATTCCCAACATAAAAACGTAACGCTTCTTTATTCGACTAACGATGGCAGCGGACGGGCATACCAACGCTACGTTCGTCACAGTAGCGGAAGGTAGAAGGCGGTCTTTCTCAGCCAGGCAGCCTGTTTTTATAGCCACCGTCGGTGACGCATACCTCGGGTGACGTGGCGGTGGCGCTATGTTTTATCGACCATGCAGTCCAGCGTGCAGCTGTGTTATGCCGGGCCAGATGATACGAAGACGGAGGGTGCGCAGAAGTATGCGCAGAGTGTGTCGCCACATGTCCACTGCAGGACGAAGGCCTCTCCCTGCGATCTCCAATTACCCCGGTCCTGCGCCAACCGATTCCAACTAGCACCCGCAAATTTCCTTATTTCGTCGCACCATCTAGTCTTCTGCCGTCCTCTACTGCGCTTCCCTTCTCTTGGTACCCATTCTGTCACCCTAACGGTCCAACAGCTATCTAATCTGCGCATTACATGACCTGCCCAGCGCTATTTTTTTCTCTTAATATCTATTAGAATATCGTCTATACCCGTTTGCTCTCTGATCCAAACCGCTCTCTTTATATCGCTTAAAGTTATGCCTAGCATTCTTCGTTCCATCGCTCTTTGCGCGGTCTTTAACTTGTGTTCAAGCTTCTTCGTCAGCCTCCAAGTCTCTGCGCTGTATGTCAGCACCGGTAAAATGTACTGATTGTATGCTTTCCTGTTCAATGATAACGGTAAGCACCCAGTCAGGAGCTCACGATGTCCGCCGTATGCGATCCAACCCATCTTTATTCTTCTGTGAATTTCCCTCTCACGGTCAGGGTTCCCTCTGATTAGTTCACCTAAGTAAACATACTCCTTCACAGACTCTAGAGGCTGACTTAATTGCGATCCTGAACTCTTGTTCCCCTGCCAGGTCAGTTATCTTTATCTTTGCCTCGGCATATTAATCTTCAACCGCACTCTTACACTCTCTCTGTTAAAGGGGAGCTGAAACACTTTTCGAAAAAAATGAGTTCTCTGCAGCATTCTACAGTTTTGAGTCCCCTGAACACGAATATCTAGAACAAAAAGGGCGGAAACAAACGCAAGCGGCTGTTTTTTCAAGAAAACGCGCACCAGCGCCTCAGGGCATTGCGAGAACGGCGCTGTTTCCCGTGATTGGTCGGGGCCGCTGTGACGTCAATTGCGGCAGTCGCCGGTCGGCGCCGCCTCACGCCGCCGTTTCAGAGCGTAGCACGCTGTTCTGTTCTGGCTTCATAGCTGAGTTGTAAGCATTATGGAACGTTCTCGCTGTCTCGGACAGCTTGTATTTTCGCCGTACATGTTCGAACCGACAGCCGATACGGAAAACGATGGCGGCAATGGCGGTAACGGCGGTAACGGCGGCAACGACGATGTTGAGTGTGCCAACTGCGAGAGCTATTTGTGCACCTTCTCGCGCATTGGAAATCTTAGCTGGTACGTATGTTTTTTTTTCATGTAGCTGCACGTTCCAGTGACGGGAGAAAAAATGCGCTAAAGTGTCACTGGGAACATGCTGCTGGAAGAATGCCGAAGCACTAACTTCTCATTAGATTGTAAACACGGGTGCAATTCCGCGATGTAAAGCACCTTGCCGCTGCTTGTCTAAAGTCCCGTGGTTTTTTTAGTGTTGATACACGATCGCGAGCATAAATGCCGCGTTTCAAACCGCGCACATGCAGTGCTTATCATACACATCCAGAGATGGCCAGAGGTATTATATGTGCAATATTCATACTATGGTTCGACGACTGCGTTGCGATTGTGGCTCGATCAAGAATCGGGATGCGTGCTCCATGCTAGTGTTGACATAAAGATATTAGGCAGTTTTAGCACCGCCGTGTGGTAAACACTATAACTGAAACGGTACGTCGAATGTCACCAGGCAAGCCTACACTCCATTTCATACCTCAGGTGCAACGCTGTGGAAGCTACGCACGAAGTCCGGTCACTAAAATTTATTACCGCACGCGTTTCCGTCTATGCTTCGCAGCGTGCCAGCGGCGTTTGCTCGCGCGAGCATGCACGTGAACCTGCCGCGACGGGCAGCTTCACGAAAGAACATTTTACGAAAATCGCAAAAGAAAACAAACGTGAGCGGCAGCGGCGGCAGATCTCTCATAGCGTCGTTCAGTAAAGCGCAGTACGGAAAGAGGCATGCCAGTACATGCCAGCACGCCGGTCCGGCAGCTCGGTCGCCGCGAATGACGTCACTCTCGTCGGTTCTCTCCTCTGGCAACCACCTCACCCGGCGCTCCGGGAAGCGATGGGGGCGTGTCCGCGGGGGTGATTTAGAAAGCGATTTCCGCCCCTTATATTAACAAACGAAGAAAAAAAATTGGAACCGTAAATTATTAGGTCTGTTCTTCCCAATCCCAGCAATTCATGGAAATTGAAAACCGTTTCAGCTTCCCTTTAAGGTCCTCAATAATTTGCTGTAACTCGTCTGCATTTTTGCTGAATAGAACAATGTCATCGGCAAACCGAAGGTTGCTGAGGTATTCGCCGTCGATCTTTACTCCTACGATCTTTACTCCGACGATTAAAGTCATCGAAGCTATGCTCTGGACAGTGACTTGGGAGTTGAGGCCTCCCATGTGCTGAATGTAGTAGACCTAAGAGAGGCCAACTATTGAGGCCGTCGCGTCGACGACGTGTATTTAGAAGAAGATAGAAAAACATGTAATCGATGCATGTACATCATCTTACGTTCTTTATTGTCCCCACGCGACTTCCTTCTCGCGTTCGTGGGAGTCGTCCATGCAACAAAACAGCGAGTGCAACTCCCGTTGTGGCCTGGGGTGCGTAGCGGTAGACGCCCAAGTAATCTGTAACAGCGACGCGAATATCACGCCACTCATATACTGCATTCTGCACAATAGACTTCAGAACTCTGTTGAACCTTTTGACAGGACCGTTCGCTTAGGGGTGGTAGACAAACGAGAAATAGTGGTGTACACCACGTTCCTTAAGGAGCTCTTCAAATTCAGCCGAGCTGAACTGCGGTCCATTGTCGGGGGGGTATCTCATTGGGGTATAACCTTCACGAGCAAATAGTTGTACCAGAAAATTCTTGACCGTCGCTGTAGAAACTTGTCTTGAAAAATTAACTTCCGGCCATTTGCTGCTATAATAACTGTCACTCGATGGGAGCTTAATCAAAGAGACCAATGATATCAATACTGATCTTCTCCCAAGGTTAGTCAAGGAAACCTACTCGCTGCACAGGTGCTGCAGCTGGCCGCGCAGACTTAACACAAGACTGACAAAAAACACAGGTTTTAAATAGTTGTTCAACGTATTCACCCATTCGAGGCTACCAGTACAACTATCGCAGTCGACTTTTCATACGACTGATCCCCGGATGGGATTCGTGTGCAACTTCCATCAAACGACCACTAAGGGTACTAGAAACCACTATCCTGTCACCACAGTAAAGTAAGTCGTGTAAAATTGAGAGTTCTACACGTAGCTGAAAATATGGCATTAGCTCCGGTTCTAGATCTTTTTCATAAGGCCAGGATGACGAAGTAAAGTCCATAACTCTTGCAATAGTACTGTCAGTTGCACTCGCTGCTAAAGGGATACGGACACAAAATCTAAACATTTTACGATAATACAGAAAATGAGTCCTCAGTGTGTGAGTACACCGAAAACAAGTAGTCACTTCGCTCATTTTGCAGCGGATGGCTTTATTTTTGGCGTTTTCGTGAGCGCGCGCAACGCCGCCCGGCCCAAGCGAGTTGGAAGGCGTGACGTCACGACACTCCCGTCGGATAGCCAGCCGGCCGGCCACGGTCATTCGAGGCGCGCCGCCGCCGCAATCGCGAGCATGGATTCGGGTTCTGGTGCCTCTACCAGCGATGAGTACATGTCTGCAGACGAGGACCGTTCCAACTTAGCAAGAAATATAACGAGCCTTCCGTGTCAAGAGGCGAAGAAGAGCAGGCGGCCTTGAACGTGCCGGTCAGGCAGTCCGGGCCAGCAACATGGTAATTTCTTTCTCTAGTAAACTTGAAGTGCAGCAGCAGCAGTTCGTAAAGTTGTGTTACGTAGGATGCAAAATGCCTAGTATCGTGACCCGCGTTTAGGCAGAAAGGGAGCTATTACGGCTGAATCGTAGGTAGCGTAGCTCGTCGCTTTGAGCTTACCTACGCTGTCGGCTTTCCATCGCTGCACACTTCGTTTTTACGCGACGAGGCACGGCATGTGTAGAATTTTCCACCCATTTCATAGCCCTGTGTTTACGGCTACTTTCACATTCACGCCATTCGAAGCCATTTACTGGTTGAACTCGTTGAGATGGGCGGCTGCGCTAGGGACTCGTCGACCAGATCACTTAGCTACATAGATTCTGTGGCCATAGACAAAGGAAAGTCTTTGGCTGTGACATTTAATAGGGAAATGCTGCGCGAACAACCAAGTCATGAAACCCTACGCACGATTATGCAGATACCTATGAAAATCCGTAATTTTTTGCTTCAGGTTGAAAAGCAACGTGTGAAACGGCAATGTGGATAAATATGCTGCGCATTTTAGATTACTACACACATTCACTGGCTGTGTTTTGTATATTTGATCAATTAAAAGAGCGCTCGTATGCTGTCGTTCAACATTAGACGCAGCGAGAGTGCACACAACATGGCTATTTTGTTTTGTGATAAACGCTTGCATCCGCAGGGTAAACAATTTCTGTCACAAGCCGAGAATATCTGTTCCTGCACAGCCAATGAAAGGCTAATTTCCCTTCTTTCAACAGGCACTCCTGCGATCACCGCTGCGGCTACATGCATACAGAAAGAGAGGGGGTCTGTTGCCAGAACAACAAAAGTTGGCGGACACAGCTAACAGTTACGAATGTATCACTAAGCACCCGCTCTTTTAATTGTATTGCCTCAGCAGGAGCCTTTTGAGCGACATGCCAAGGCTTTTGAGCACAGCCGGGCTGGTCGCATAAGCATCGTCGACGAAGTGGTCCGCGCAAATGAAGCCATTGTTTAGAAGTCTCCATGCTGGGTGTGGTGGCTGGCAGGCACGTATGCAAAGTTCAGGCACCTTCTTGTCTCTGGGAACCGTGCGCAACGGCGTGTCACGACCGATAATGCTGTTATAACAGCCGTGGGCGCAGTAATGTCTGGGCATTTTCTTCCGCCACGATGAATGCTTCAATACCGATCGACGACCGTGCGAACACGCGTGTAAGATGCACCACCTGAGCGCTGACGGGGATAATGTTTCAGACAGACCACGTGCGAACATAGCCGACGGCGATAAACAAACGCTGCAAGGGACCGACACTCCGGAAAGATTGCGCCGGCTGTGGCTGACCTTGGCCGCGCGCGCGCGGGCACGTTGGGGTGTCATGACGTCAAGTTTCAGCTTCTCCCGGCGGCCGCTTGCAGGCAAGGCGCAACAGAAAATCGCAAAAGAAAGGTGTTTCTCGTTCTTTTTTTCTAAGCAGCTTGTTGTATTCGTCATTTTTAACAGTTCAACTTTTGTTCTGACGCAGAAAACCACCCACCAATTTTTGTGTCCGTAGTTTTGTGTGTGATCGCTAACATCGGGTAAGAAGGCAAACAAACTCATCTTCAACAGCACCCTCATAATGTTCTCCTTGCAAAGGTAGCCGAGAGAGCCCACCAGCCATCACATTGTCACTTCCCTTGCTGTAGTGTGTGGTGTAGTTGTAACGAAGTAGGTGCGCTGACCAACGTGAAATATGCGGAGGGCGATGTTCAGTACCTTGACAACAAGGTGACCAGAGCACTATGGTCAGTTCGCAAGACAAAGGTACGAACCCAAAGATAGACGTGCCAGTGTTCACAGGCACAAACTCATGCTAAGGCTTTTAACGTTCGCCCGCAGAATAGAATCGTTCTTGTGGGCTCAATGTGCGGGAGGCGTTTGCCTTCCGCACAATGGAACTCTGTCGAGTTTCCTTGTTATTTGTTTGCAGCACTGCGCCCAGTCCATACCCACAGACATCGTTCATGACGTTGACAGGAAGGTTCGGATAAAATAAATGTAGGACATTGCAAGTCGTCAGTAGTGATTTAAAACGGACGAAACTCTGTTCAGCAACTGGCGTCCAAGCAAATGGTTCGTTGGTCCGATAAATGCGAAACAAACTTGGAGTAAGATCCCGCCAGTCTAAGCAGAGAACGAAGTTCATTTATGTTTGAAGGCACAGGAGCTTCTTTTATCGCTTGAATGGATGAGCTAGTGAAAAAAGTCCGTCGCCATTCACAACATCCCCACAGAAACGTGTTTTGTGTCGTCAAAAACGCACTTATCGTTTATTTTGAGGCCTGCTTTAGAAAGCCGTTGCAAGACGGTGCGTAGATTCGAGAGATGATTTTCGCGAGAACGGCCATAGACAATAATGTCGTCTATGTAAAAAATTACACCTTTGCATCCTTTCGGTATGCGATGCATCATCTTCTGAAATGATGGTGGAGCAGAATCCAAGCGGAGGCACACTCTCTTAAACTAAAAGTACATCATGCGTAATAAAGATTGTCATTTCGCACCTGTCAGGGTCTAGTTCCACTTGGTGGTAAGCAGACGCTAAATTCAGGTTCGAACATTGCTGGGCGCCAGCTAAGCTATAAAGCAGCTCTTCTGTCTGTGGCAGTGGAAAGCTATCAACGATTATAGCTTGATTATAGCTCTGACTTGTGCTGAAGTCGCACGCAGGCAGTCAATAGCAATGTCGCTCGACACAGATCTTGGTCGACCGGCAAATGATTTCTGCGCTGCACGTGCGCCTGTGGGCCCGAACCCACCACCTTTTCGCCGTCCCACACCACCTTTCACTAATTCTTGGCGCACCCCGTACCCTATCTGCAACTTCTGTTGCCTACCTGGCCATGTCGCTCGTTTCTGTCATCGTCGTGACTTCCGTACTAGTGTGGCCGAAGAACATCAAAGCTACTTGCGTCCTGAGCCACTGCACCCGATCTCCTCCCGCACAACGATGGACACCTGCTGACCGAATCGACGTGGCTACGGCACGCGTCTGTCGCCCTCATCACGTCGCCGTTCATTTCTCCCTGTAGTTCGTTGCCTCCCACCCACCCGTTCAAGCGGAAAACTAGTCATCGCAGTTCCGGAGGCAAGAACTGCGCTCGTGTCGACAACTTCAAGGCCTCGATTTCTACCTTCGAACGAAATAACCGTGAATATCGAAGGCGTTTCTGTCCAAGCACTCATCGATACTGGAGCCGCTGTGTCTGTTCTTAGTGGAGAAGCGGGCCGTAAGGTAAAAAGAAAAGAGATAACGTTTGCGATTTCCGACGTCTCCCTGCATACCGCAGCCGCGCACCACATTCAACATTCAGTGGCATTCGCAGCTCGCCTTGTCATTCAGGACATTTTGTACGTAGTCGAATTTGCCGTTCTTTCACTATGTTCGCACGACCTTATTTTCGGTTGGGACGTTCTTGCTACTAACCGACTGTGCGCGTGCCGAACTTCAGTTGTCGCCGATGTGTGGCACCTCATCTGACAAGCCACCTTGCAAGTGGTGGTCGCCACGGATACTGACATTCCTCTTTTGGCTTCTGTTCTTGTACCACTTTCTTGCTGCTATGCTCCCTCTTCAACCATCCTGTTTGCGCCCTCCGAAGCCTTCACCTCTCGCAAAAACTTCCCGCTCCCTTTTGCAGTTCTCGCAATCGAAAACTCTTGCAGCGCCATTTATGTCACGAATCTGTTTTCTTCCACAGCCACCTTATTCGGTGGCGAATGTATAGGTCGGCTCGACGATAACGATTCCGTCTACTCTACTAAGCTGCCTGACGACACGTTAAGTCTTCTCGTCGACAGTCTTACTCCTGTGACCACCACCAATTCGTCTTGGAGCTGCTCGACCGTTTCGGCTGTCATTCGATCATACACGATCTTCCTTGAGCCGCACATCCGCCATCGTTCACCACATTGACACCGGCGCTCATGCACCCCTAGGCCAGCGTCCGTACCGAGTTTCTCACGCTGTACGCCGCGTCATTGATGAACAAGTCAACGACATGCTTAATCGAGGCGTTATTCAGCCCTCACACAGCCCTTAGGCTTCCCCAGATGTCCTGTTGAAAAACGAGGACGGTAGCGTCAGATTTTGTGTGGATTTTAGGCGCCTTAACAAGATCACGAGAAAAGATGTCTATCCGCTGCCCAGAATTGACGACGTTCTCGACTGCTTGCAAGGAGCAGAGTTTTTTTCCTCTTTGTACTTTCGATCTGGGTACTGGCAGGTCTCCATGAGTGAAGCTGACCGTCCTAAGACTGCGTTTATAACCCCAGACGGTCTATATGAGTTTAACGTTATGACCTTCGGCCTTTGTAATTCGCCTGCCACCTTAGAACGTCTCATGGACAACATTCTTAGATACCTCAAATGGCACACGTGTCTTTGCTACCTGGGCGTCGTTGTAGTCTTTTCGAAGGACTTTGGCTCCCATCTGACCCACCTCGCAACACTTGCCTTTCATACGTTGGACTGCAGCTTTATTTGACTAAGTACCACTTTACCACCTGCCGTCTTACCATCTTAGGCCATGTTGTCAGCAAGGATGGTGCCCTTCCCGATCCTGCAAAGCTTCACCGCCTCGCCGAGTTCCCCAGGCCGTCTACAATGCAAGCACTCCGTAGCTTTATAGGCCTGTGTTCGTACTTTCGCCGATTCGTGCGTAATTTCGCGTCCATAATGGCCCCTTTAACGTAGGTGCTTGCCAACTGCCAAGGCATCTCGGCGTGGTCTACCGCTTGTGAAGACGCGTTCACTACATTACGCCATCTTTTCAAATTTCCACATATTTTACGGCGCTTTCACCCAGACGCCCCTACCGAAATCCACACGGACGCTAGTGGAATGCCCAGAACGAACACGACGGGAACGAAAGGGCAGACCCCATAGCTCGAGGAAGCAACGACCGAGCAGCGGCCAGAACCCTAGAGGAACCGCTGTCCGCAGTGCGCGACATATTAGAGAATCAGAGGAGGGAGAGACGGACCTATACGGCCCTCCGCACTCCAAGCTAAATAGAAGACAAGTCCAAGAATGGCGTCGCATACAAACCATTTCATACCCACACATAAACCTCTTACACAAGAAGCACCCGACATATTACACGGACATCTGCCCGTGGTGCGGCGCATAACCCACGCTGGCCCACATAACGTGGGAATGTATGGCTCGGCCGAGCAACGTCAACTCACCTTTTCTAATCGTCACGGACTACGTATGGCAGTGGGAGGCACTACTCGCAAGCGAGCATCAGGGGAGCCAATTGGCCCTCCTGGAGCCAATTGGCCCTCCTGGAGCGCAAGTGGAGCCCTGGTCTGAGGGCCCTACCCAGACCTGCCATAACTCCGATTAACTGATCAATAAAGTTTCTTCACTTCTTGTGTGTCTTAGGACGAGAAAGGATGTGCAAGAAACGCTAGAAGTCAAAAACAAATGTTCAACTTTCACACAAACGATGGGCAAAGGAAAGGAAAGGACAAGAAAACAAAACAACATCACAAATCAAGCTTCACGCGCTGACAGGTGTACGCGACGGCAAGTCCAGAGAAGGACAGGGAGTTAAGACAACCAGTCCTACACCAACGTTCGGCGCGTCAAGAGTTCAATACACCATCTCACAGTTCATGTCGTGAAAGCTCGCTTGTCGTTGCGAGGTATACGTTCGCCTAGGCGAGTCGAGGCAGAGGTGGAACGGTTGGTGCATTTGGAACCGTCGCCGGCACGCGGCTGTGCTACCGTATGCGGTGCGTGCATACGTTGAGGACACCACTGCTATGTCCGGCCGGAACTCGCATGGACCGTGACGTGGGGTCGACCCACGCGGCCAGCACCTTGGTAGGCCTCGACCAGGAACGGCCCTCAGCAACTGCGCCTTGGCAGGAGCCGCTCAGCAGGCTCCCAGTTGAAAAAGACAACAGGATTTGCGGTCACAACTACAGAAATTTCTGTTGTACGACAGAAGTTCCTGACGTTTCTGTAGTTGCGACAGACATTTCTGACGCTACGACAGAAATTCTGATGCTGCAACAGAAGCATTCTGTCGCGAAGACCAAAAGTTCTGAAGTCGCAACGGAAACGTTCTGTCGCGACAACAAGAGTTCTGAAGTCGTGACAACAGCTTTCTATCGTGACAGCGACTCTGACGTTACGACAGCAATTCTGACGTCGCAACAGAAACATTCAATCGCGACGTTCAAGAATCCTGAAGTCGCAACAGAAACGTTCTGTCGCGACAACAAGAACTTATGAAGTCGCAACAACTTTCTATCGCAACAGCGATTCTGACGTTGCAACAGGAACTCTTTGTCGGGACTATACATTTTCAGTCGTGGCATTAGAAATGTGCCACTTTCTGTCGCAGGGACATAAGTTCTGACGCCGCGACAGAAGCGCTTTCCGTCGCTACGCTTTAAAATTGTATGTCAGTTTCGCATTGGTCGTGTACACTGTACTTTTCTCTTGCGCGGTATTCACTCGTGCTTCTCTGAAGCCGACAATGCTGATAGCACCGACACCGGTATTAAAGTCGACGTGGCCAATTGTTATAACTGTGCCGTGACGATGAGGCGCCAGCAATGACCTACCGGCCTCCTCAACATCAGCCGCTGATCAAAATCATACCATCTGCGGGAATGGCTGCGTATCCGTTTTGTTTTATTTGGTAAGATGTGGCACACAGGCCCGTGGACTTACATGTGCCGTTACACTGACACATTAGTGAATTTCCCATAAATATTGCATAAGCTTTTGCGAAGCGAAAAGGAAGTTTTGGGTTGTTCCACAAAGTCGCGTGAAAAGCTGTCTCGCTCGGGTCTCATTATACCGGTACAGCGCTGCCCCGAGAAGCCAGTATGCTGTCAGAATAGACACTCATTCACGAATTTTTATGTAGCTGTTTTGCATTGAACACACGAATTATATGCGCGCTCAAAAGTGAAAAGAGCGAGAGACAACTGCCGAAATTCGCACTATACCAACCCTAACAGTGTCCCCGGTCATCACTGTCTGTTTCTGAATTTGTTATTTAATAGGGATATCGTACAGCAAAATCGATGTTCTAGCACTCCACGATGTACCTGTCGATGGTAACAACACTTTTGCTCTTCTAGAGATGCGGCAGTTGACCTGGTGGAGTAAAAGCGCATCTTGGCTCTTAAAATACAAATGTAAACATCAACGCAGGCAGAGATTCTTACTGTTGGCATAGCCAAAATATACCCTTAGAGACTGTTGGGCGCGATGCAGTGGTAAGATGCTGCGCTCGGGATCCTCTGGTGCCACGTTCGAGTCCCCGGAGGGGTAGATTTTTATATTTTTCTTTTTTGTATTTACAAGTTTACCCACAGCCTTAAAGACGTCTCTGTCAATTTTTAATTAAATATTGATCAAGGACTACAGAACTTTCGACTACAGACAACAGAACGACAGACACCCAAAACAACGTCCCAAAATACGACAGACTGAAATTTCCTGCTGTGTTTTTAAGTGGGCTTCGTCCTTGGTCCCGGAACAGGCCTCCGCATCTGGCCCTTGGTCACTCGGCCGCAGCAGGAACAACGGCAGGAGCTCTTCCCGAGCGTCGCACTCGATCTGCTACCACCGTCGCTTCGCCGCTCGAGCTGATGATGATGATGTCCTTGATGAGTTTAGCGCTTACCCACTCGCGGGGATTGGCGAAGAGTCGGGCAGACTTTGCTTATGTGTTCAGAAAATGGAGCTACAAATCTATAATTTTGTTACATGAATTTAGGCGAGGAAAAATCGAAAGGGTTCAGTAGACTGTCATGCTATGAAGAGGAAAAAAATTATTAGCTATAATATATAAATGAGGCAATAGAGGAGGAATGAAAAGAATAATACGGTCACCAATGAAATCGGTTTGATTCAATAATAATTTTTTCTAAGGCGAAGCGCACATTCCTGTGTGAGTGCCCAAGCACAAACGCTCCGAAAGACAGCAGTACCGGAGTGTTCAATGGCAGGCCAAGCTGTCGCACTGTAATTTCTAATGTCATTTTCCCCATGTAGGAGAAACGCCGTCATTCCAGTAAGTAGTGCTCAATCGTCTCTAATGCATTGCAAAAATGGCACAATGGGGATATTGCCAGACCAGATCGGTGCGTGTAAAAAATTAGAGGTGGGACTCGACAACGTAGTCTCGTTAATGTAACTTCCGATTGTCTTGTTTTGCAAAACTTCCGGCTCCAAGGGAATTGTAAGTGCTGTAGTTCCAAGGATGATTTAAGGTTTGATTGTGATGTTAAAACGATGTATCTTCTGAACCTGGCGGACGTGATAAAACCCTTCGTCGGAAGAAGGGGAAGCATTGGGCCACTGATAGAAGCCTTAACCAAGTTGTCTGCCACCTCATTCATAAATATGCCTTTGTGCCCAGGTACCCATATTCATCGTAAACTTCTCAAATGACTTGGAGCCAGTGAATACAAAGTTTTCGATATGTGTGACTCGCCGGGAGCAGTAAGTGAGGTGCACAACGACAAGGAATCTGTGATTATTATCGCGTTTGTCCTGGAAGATTGCAGCTTTCGTAAAGCTAGGACAACAGCTAGGAATTCCGCTACGTATATTGGAGTGAAGTCGGGAAGCCGAATAGAAAAAGACCAGTCCAATGATGATGAAAAAATTCCAACTCCTGCCTTTTCTTCACTCTGCGAAGCATCCGTTGCTATAATTACGTTAGTGTGGAGTTGATTCAAGTGATCCTATAGTAAGCCGTTAAGAATATGTGAGGGAAGCTGCTTTGCATTATTTGGGTATAGGTCATCATAAGTAATAACTAGTGAATTTGAGATGCTGTTTTCCGTGATTATATCATTTATATGTACGTCTAACGGATTCAATAACGATTGCGATACAATGACTTGTGGCGTGTGAAACCATGGCCATCTGACTCCAAAAAATTGGACTCGTTGTTTGATGAAGATGGACTGGGATCTTGTTAGTGGGGATTCATAGAGCCTTATAAATGTTTGAACGGTAAGTATTTTAAATCTCATTTCAAGGGAAGGTAATCGTGCTTCCTTGTAGAGCACAGCGTTGGCTACAAACTTTGGTAGCCCCAGACATAAGCGAAGCGCTTCACGTTCCAGCAAAACTAGTGGGCGTAGCTTGTAAGCCGAGGCGCCGGAGAATAACGCACAGCCGAACTTTAGTATAGGTCGGATATACATGCGGTAAATCATTACGATTGTGTATCTGCGCATGCCCCATCGATAATTGCTTATCCTTCGTGATATCCCCATTGCACGAGAAGCTTTTGAAGTTATATGTTCAATATGCTGACGCCAATCAAGATTTCCATCATAAATAATGCCAAGGTACTTGACCTTTTCCACTTGTGGGATAGTGGAATGACGGTATGAAAGGGATATAGTAACTGGGTCTTGTAGAGGAAAGACAAGAACGGCACTCTTATTTACATTAAGGGACAAGCGAATACTGTCCAGCCATGCTTCTAGCTCGCATAAGTATTCCTGTAAGTATTCGTACAGTGACTGAATATCACTTGCTGATGAAAAAAGCGCTATATCATCAGCGTAAACGTACGTGCTTACATTTTGATGATAAGGAATGGAGCTGAGTAGGATGTTAAACAACAGCGGGGACAAAACTGCGCCATGAGGAACCCCGCGTGTTTGTCTGAATTTTCCCGATGAAATTCCGCTTTGTGCACAGTAAAACTCCCTGCCCTGCAAGAACTGTGCAGTCACGTCACGAAGTAGTCTGGCAATCCAATATACTGCATCCTCTTTATTAATAAAGGGTATTCCACACTATCGTATGCTTTAGAAATGTCTAATGTGACTAGGGCAGCATATTGTTTTTGGTAACGAGCCAATTGAATTCGGCTTTCTAGGTCGATATGTGCGCACCAAATGGACATCCCTGGTCTAAATCCAATTTGGCAGGGGCTCAATAATTCTCTTGTGGTCACAAACTTAACCATACGTGCGTTTAATAATCTTTGTATTAATTTTACGAAATTTGATGTTAGAGATATAGGTCGAATATTGTCTAGGACATACCCTTTGGTTTGGTCTTTCAGCAGAGGAATCACCTTCGCAATTCTCCACACAGGAGGTAACCATGCATATTGTAATGAGTAATTTACGGTATCTAACAAGCCGTTAGGAGCGACTTCAAATAGAAGTTTAATCATCTTGGTAGTGACTCCATCGGGACCTGGGGCTGCAGCTGGTAAACAGGAAACGGCTTGGGACAATTCTGCCATGGAAAACTCTTCGAAATCTTCTGAAGTGCCCTGTCCGTGAGTAGAGAAGGGAAGAGAGGTAGCGAAGCGGGTCTCTAATGCTTGCGCGATTACATTTAGAGAGTCAGCTTTTTCACTTGGGGTTAAAACTACCGACTCCAGTTCAAGGGGCATGGAATCGTTTTTTGGGACCTTAAAAACCGAAATAATGCATGCTTATTATTTGTTTCTGAAAGGAATTCGAAATTTCGGACATTGTAATCGTCTTTTGCCTTACACACCGTTCTTTTAAATGTTCCAGCAATAAATTTATAGTTTCTCCAGTTTTTCGGAGATTGGTTATGCATGGAGTTGTTTCCATGGAGCCTTGCGTCGCTTGTAGTCTCGCGAGCAATCGTCATTCCACCAATTTGTAGAAGCAGTGTTTTTGCGTGCCTTTAACTGGAACTCTGATCTTTTGCGCGAAGTATCAATGATTGAGCAAATATCCTCAGCTTTCAATGGAGAATTTTCCATTGATTTGAAAGTGGTCCGCAAGCAATTTTTAAATGTACGGTAATCAACAAAAGAGTGGATTCGAGCCTCCACGGTGGACTGCGGATCTACCACTTCAAACACAATAGGAAAATGATCGCTGGTCGTCCTGACATTCACTGTTTCCCATGCGGATGTGGGAATACCTGGACCTGAAAATGTAAGATCCAGCACAGATCTAAACTGTCCGCGAAGAAACGTAACTGATCCCGAATTTTGACATGAAAACTTATTTGTGATTGTCCAGTCCCATAGACGCTTTCTGCACAGGTCTGTCCTGGATCCCCATGATACATGATGAGAGTTGAAGTCCCCTGCCAAAATTATATCTTTACCGCATTTTGCCATAACCGAGTCTAGTTGGTGTGTATCCTGCACACCCGAGGGAAAGTATATATTGACTATCGAGAAAGGCCTACTGCCAGGGAGAGTAATTTCTACTGCTAGAATTTCACATTCTGGAGACATCAGCTGGAATGATATATTTGCCCTGTGGCAAAACTTGCTTGAGACCATAATTAACAGTCCCCCACCTCTAGATGGGCGATCTAGGCGAAATGACGTAAAATTGCGCAAAGAAAATTGTTTTTCAGGGGATAACCAGGTTTCTTGCAGTAAAATTACATCTGTAGAAATTTGAGAAGATATAACGTTTAAATCAGCAGAAGCAGCGAATACTGATCTGCAGTTCCACTGCAACACCCTCATCTACCTCTAACTGATGAGAGCACCGCAGAGGCCACAGCCTCCTCCAATATATTACCTTTCGGGTTGACTTCATGCAGGATATTCTTGGATTTACTAACTGAGTGTGAAGTGGAAGCCTCAAGGGGAGAACACCTCCTTTTATGTGCCCTCACGTTAATTTCCATGTTTGTGGTGTCTTGATAATCAGGGTTGTCTAGCACTTCTTTCGTTTTGTTCTTTTTTTTTTCTTTCAGCTCCCGTGCCGCTTCGGTTTCCGATTTCGTCAAAGTCGCAATTCTATTGAGTCCACAATTCGCGGCGTACACGTGAAAAAAACAATTATAAAAAAGGAATATTGTATCCTCTCCCCACAATAATCCCCCGCTGAAGAAAGTTGTTTACAAAAAAAAACCTTTTAGACAAGCGGACGAAAGGAGGACACACGCAAACGACATACGAGAAAAAAAAAAAAACATTGGTCACGGGTGTCTGTCGAGTTAAAAAACACGTAGTCAGGAAAAAATACATACATGAGCTCATTTGTAAAAGATGAAACGAAAAGGATCAGAAGTCCAGAGTCAAACGCGGCTGAGGTAGTCAGCACCTATGTTTTCGACGCCCTTAATGTATTCAACCACGAAGTCGTATTCGGTTAGCAAGAGACTCCAGCGGAGCACTCGGCTATTCATATGTTTGGCAGATTTTATTTAAGCAAGAGGCTGGTGGTCAGTTTGCAGCACGAAACGCTAGCCGAAGAGGTACATATGGAACTTTTGAATGGCCCACACCAGTGCCAGGGCCTCTCTCCATAGTTGACTAGCGTATTTCCCGTGCGAGGAGTTTACGGCTGGCATAGGCTACTGAGTGTAGCACCCCGTCGTGCCGCTGCAGTAAGACGGCGCCAATAGTGGACGAAGACGCGTCCGTATGCAATATGAAGGGCTGCGTAAGTCCGGTGATCGTAATACAGGACTAGACGATAGCAGGCGTCGCAACGTTTCAAAAGCTTGTTGATGGCATTTGTCCCAGGGGACCTTATCAGGACCTCGCTTCTTGGTGAGTTCTGTTGGAGGCTCTGCAACAGCAGAATAATTTGGTTTGAAACCTCCGTAATAACCCGCTAAGCCAATAAAGGAGCGGCGCTTATTTCTTCGTCTGCCGTCTTTTTGCAGCCTGAATCTTCTCTAACGTCACAATCTGTGGTGGAGAAGATTGTTCCCGACAATATGTCCTAAGAACTTTACCGAAGTAAAGGCAACCTCACTTTTTGAGGGCTTTATGGCCTGATGAGCTGCCCGAACACGTTCCAGGAACTTGGTGAGAGTGGTAATGTGCTCGTCCCAGGTTTGTGTGGCTATTAGCATATCGCCAAATGGTGATATATGTTCAGTATTCCTTCTACCACTCGTATCATGAGTCGAGTGAACACCGCAGGTACGGTCTTGATGCCGAAAGGCATAAATCTGAATTGGTACGGCCCAGAAGAAGATTGAAACGCGGTGACAGGCTTAGATGCATCGTTCATAGGCACCTGCCAATACCCTTTTGCGAAATCGAATTTCGAAAAGTAGTGGCTTGGCCCAGTTTGGCAAACATCATGTCCACTCGAGGTATGGGTTCGTTTTCCGTAACTACAACTCGATTCAGCTGTCTGAATTTAATGCAAAGCGGCATCTTTCCTTCTTTTTTCTTCACCATAACGATGGGTGCTTGATAAGGGTAGTCGGAGGGTTCAATTATGCGTGCGTTAGCATGTCCAGGACTTTCTGTTCTACAACTTCTTGGATGGCAAATGGTATAGGGTACGGACGTAGTACACATACCGGTGTTTCTGTTGTGAGGCGCGACTTGCACTCGACAAAGTTTGTCTTGTGCAGCACATCTGAAAACACATCTTGAAACTCTTTCAGGAGATAATTAATCTGCACTGTCTGTTGGTTGCTCAAGTCAGTTGCTGCTAACACATTCCTGTATGTTTTCCCGTTGGTGTAGAGCAATTAACAAAAGGCATTTACTGCTCTTCTGTGTTGTCCGTCTGCACAGTGACTGCGGCGTGTTGCAGGACGTCAGACGTGAACTCCCTTTCCTCATATTTCTTTAGGAGCTTTATATGAAATAGGCTCATTCGACCCCCGAAGTCATACTCATTACGTTTTTCGACGACTCTGCAAGGCCCTTTTATATCAGAATCAGCTTGTTTCTACCTGATGGTAGGAGCAGCAATACTTTGTCCCCTGTCGATAGCTGTCGAACTCTTGTTTTTTGATCATAATACTTCTTTTGTCTAACTTTTGCCTTCTATATTTCTTCATGGGCCACCTTGCACGTGTTATGAGGCGCTCCTGGAGCTCTACAACGTATCCATAAGTTGTCTTTGTTTCGGCATCTACGTTATCGCTTGTCCACAATTCCAATGGACATCGGTCCCCGGATGAATCGACCGTAAAGGAGGTCGAATGGCGAGAGTCTAAGATAAGGTGGAAGCTTGGGCGAGTTGGTGATTCAATATCGACATATTTGCACCGCGCAAAAGACGAGGACTGAAGGAAGAAAGAACACAACACAGGCGCTGACTTCAACTGATCTTTATTTGCGAAATCACCCGAACTATATACATGAGCAAAATTAATGAAAAAACAACTTTTGCATTAAGTCACACATGAACACCTTTTGCGTCACAGCCAGATACTTGATTTCGTTTTTTGCGAGGACACTACACGGCATGCTGATGCAAAGGTCGCCCAGCGGCTGTATCTTGTCAGCCTCTATGATTTCACGTATATGCTGTTCTCGGTGTTTGGAAATGATGGCGCAGTTTTCAAATTCAGGGACACAGTGGCAGTCGCCGCTGACCACGCCAACTGGGACGGCATCCTCCCCTTTGTTACGTATGCTTACAATAGCGCCCCTCAGTCTA